>NW_027041835.1:533807-625674 GCF_033297395.1 Canariomyces notabilis | reverse complement strand
GAGGAATTGGTAAGGGTGGTCCGTGTTCGACAGCCAATTTACGGGGGTTTAGCTTAATAAAATACCCGTGTTTTTGAAAGCCAGTCTGTAGTTAAACGTTCTGATACAGTAACTAGAAGGATTAGAGTGTGAATTTAAGATCGGACCGTGCCGGGTCGGCTGCTGGAATCGCTCTGTCCCAGGAGCCGACATGCATGACCATGATGACCTTGACTGGCGCTTGTCTTGTCCCGTATGTACCTTCTGGTTCAGAGTCTTGTTGGCTGCTCTTCTCCCTGCCAAAACGGTTGCGAGAGGAACGCCTATTGGGTGCAGTGTTTGGCATGCGATAAGGTATAATACTGTAGTGTGCTACGCAGTACAAGTACAACAGGCTATAGCATGGTGAATATGGTGGGATGGACAGAAGCTTGCATGGCCGGACTCATCCAGACATGGAAAAGGAGCTAGAACGCTCGTGGAAGGCGCAATTATGGTATCATGCTCCTTGGTTGAAGAAAAAAACAAGAAAACAACGCCGCTTGCACCTTGGGGCTGCCCAGAATGCGGAAAATTACCACCAGAAACGCCATCCCATGATGCCGGAGAAAAGAAAATGGAAAACGCCATGCTACATGCTATGCTCCTGAATAAGCTGCTCTCTGTTTTTCTCCAGATTCTACCACTCAAGGCCCATCCACCCATAGCCGCCGTCGACGTTGACCCAGTTCCCGTCCTCCATGGCGCTCTCCCAGCCCATCATGACGGCCAGCAAACGGCAGCCCACAGCGCTGACGGCACAAACAACCACGTCGCTCGCATCGGCCAGCACCGCCAGGTCCATCATGTAGGCGCGCCCAACCAGGCTCCTAAGCCGGAGGGTTTCTGCAGTCGGTGCTGGCAACGACGATGCGGATGCCGATACAGCACCGCCGGCGACCGCCTGGGACGACGCCGACGCGGCCGTCGGGCGCCGTGATGACGTGCCGAGGTTCCAAAACATGGCAGCGAAGAAACCGCCCTCCCAGCCAAACGTCTCGTCGACAAACTTGTGCATCACGGACCGGTCCGGCGGGTTGGTACCGGTGGCCTTTTGTTGGATGGCTTGCTTGCTGGCGAGCTGGATGCGCTCCTGCGCGCGGCTGGCGCCCGCCAGCTCGGCGCTTTCGTACGTCATGGGGTCGTCGGACGCGACAACGACAAAGCTCTGCGCCTTGGCCGCCTTGTCCTCAGCGCCAAACGGCCCCGTGCGGTTGAGCCTGGCCTCGATCATGTCGCGCGCCGTTTCGCTGTACACGTTGAGTGGAATGTACGATTGCCGGTACTGGTACTCGAGCGGATGGAGGTCGCCCCGGCGGATGTGCACGCCAATCGCCAGCCCGTGCCGCTGGCCTCTGGTCTTGGGCACTATCCTCTTGGCCAGCAGGTCGCGGACACGGGAATCAACGTAGTTGCCATCGTCCTTGTTTAATCGGAAGAGGGCTTCGTAACCCTGGCGGGCCAGGGCGAACTGCCTCTCTCGAAGGGCTCGCTCGTGCGACTCGGATGACGAGGTTTCGAACTCCTTGATGAAGCTGTCATATAGCACATCGACCGTCGCAGCAGATGCTACCAGATGTCGGGCCTGCCGTGGACACGGGAGGATCTCGTGACCTGAAGGTGCAGCACAATCTGGATCAGGTGGCGGCTGGAAGATGGCCGTGTACTTCCCATACGACCATCTGGTATCGTCAATGAAAAAAGCTCGCCCCTCCTCTTGGGCCAGGCCGTACGCAGTCCACAACATCATGAGCGTCTTCCCGAGGCCGGCGTCGTTTGACTCGAGGACAAATGTGAGGCTCTTCTTGCATCCAGGCTTCTCGGTGCCTTCTTCCCTGACCACACCGACCCGGGCTGTGGGAGAAGGAAGATAGCCAGCTGTTTGAGCCTCCTGGACATCGATAAATCCGTGGTCGGTCGCGTCTGAGAAACCCAGAGACATATGTTGCAGTCCAATCCCTTCAGACCGCAGTTGGCGAGCCCGCGACGCTACTTGGTGGCATCTGACGCACATATCCGCGTACTGACTCATGGTTAGGGGAAAGCCGGAGCCTGCCGGAATAGATACCGTCCACTTTGCCCTTCCTCGATGGTCGGTTATGACGATCGGAGTTGGGAAATCTGGCGGGTCCTTTTGCGATACCATGCTGACTTGATCCACAGTCCCTGAGAGTGGTTTTACCACCGGGGGCTGAGGCACTGTTTGGGGCGGCGTCGTGACGGGCTCACCGAAGAGCCAGGTGAAAAATACCAGGGAGACATAGAAAACCAGAAAGATGCTGGATATTCGGATGGCATAACGGGCAAGTCTGAGCGGGGTAATGCCGCCACACAGGCCACGGTTTGCCTTCTTCAAGGGCGGAGAAAGTGATGGCAGTCCCGGGGACGGGGGCGGTGAGAATACCAAGTGGTTGAAGTTAAAGCGCGATGATGTTGAAGAGAGGGGTCCCCGGTCATGGTTGTAAGACGCGGCTCTGCGGAGGTTGATTCGGGGGGGTGAGACGACTACTTTGGTATGTGATCTCCTGCTGAGGTCAAGAGTTGGCGGCATGTTGAGGAAAGAGACCCGGAGGTTGTCGATATCCGGGTCGCGGAAAGAGTGACAATGGAAGAAGAATGTCGATCGGAAGAAACGAAAAGGAAGGCGCCCAGTCCAAGAGGGTGCTGCGGCTCGCCGGCACACTCGATGTACTCTTCGTGGCTAACAGACGATGGACGGGCGAGTTGACGCTGATGCCAGGCGGTTTGGCCACGGCGATCTCATATGGCAGAGCGGAGCCGGTTCGGGTATCGATCCAGTCGAAACGGTTGAGAAGTGGAATGTGGTCGGTAGGGAGAGATCATGGTCAGAACACGCATGGAATTATTTGAAGGGTCCAGGACAGCGCAGACGACTCCGAGGTCGAGGCGAGTCGGGATTGAAAATCGTCAAGCCTGGATCGGCAGCCCGCCAATATGACCCTTTATACACGCACCATGTGCCGTGGCGCCGTGCAAGGTCCGAGAAGTCGAGGACAGTGGTGAGAAGGTGGCAGGGCGGATTTCCGGGTCCAGCAGAAAGATCGGCGCCCAGAGGCAAGTTCTGGCTCCAGGTTCTGCTATGGATTACTGTACCGGTAATGGGTTCATAGAGTGCACTGAGTTGGTAATTCCGTGGTAGTATCCCTTGAACTTAGGCAAACGGCGGGAGTTGGGCAGTGCGAGCCTGGCGACGATCGCGCAACGCTCTGCTGGCGCGTGGCAGCTCAAAGTCAAACGGCCACCGAAGGAGGATCCAGCTCTACACGCCGCTTAGCAGAAAGGCGGACTCGTTTCCCATATATGCCTCCACCGCTACTCGGTAGTTAGCTCCGAAATTGAGAGAAGTGAGTCCGACGGAGGCTGCGGTGAATTATCAACATATGTTGGCTTCTTTCTGATGAGATTGTAACCGACGGCCGGAGCTACTTTCAGCGAAGCGAGGTAATGAATCGGGCATAGGCAGATGGGTTCCTCCCTCGTTCATAGTTCATACATCCGAGTAAGAAGGGGACGCGGACGAGGAAAATGCAACTTCAAACAAATCTTCAATCGCATCTCCAAATCCGCTCGAGAGCCTATGCTGATGTCACAAGTCACAACCATTCAACTGAGGCCCGTGGACGGCACAAGGTATGAATGAATAATCACGCGCTCTCTCGAGTGCACACATGATGGACAGGAGGCGAGAAGGAAAATGGATCGCCGAGGCACAGTGGAGTGTCGATCCTATGCACCTCTTCGCTCAGGGGCTGAACCCTCTCAATGGCCCACTGCATTCCCGTCTCTCCGGCGCATGGTTGCGAGAGGCGATGAGCGCAACTGTAAAAACGTAGGCGACATACCCCACCTTTAGCTTGAAGTGGCATGGCAGTTCTTGACCCCAGAAGATCCGGAGACACAAGACCTTAGGTACCCGCCTATGTACTCCGAACTGAGTACCTAACTCAAACGTGATGTTTCCATGATGTGGCAGTCTACACTACACTACAAACACAGGATCCGGGATTTCGAGCGGGATCATCAAAGCTGACGGCATCACCCGGGCCTTGCGCTGCTCGAACCGGGAAAACGGCAGACGGAGAGACGGGATAACTTATAAGGTTATTGGTGGAGCTGGCGGATTGTGATTGCTGCTGCACCAAACAGCCGGTTGATGCTTGCGGGTTGCAGGGTCTCAGGGTTCGCGCACAGCGGGGCAGCAGCCGATCTTCATTGCAACCCTGGTCAGGTCTGAAACGCGCTAAAGTCGGGGCAATCACCCAATTGGCACGCGGGGAATGTCACCTCATCCAGCAGGTCGGCGACATCCCGTTGAGAGCTCAGAGCACGGTCGGTTTCCGTAACTATCCGTAAGTTACAGGTTTTGGTTCGTCATCACCCTATAGTTCCATGGTAATCACCTTACGAAGCTCATCCAAGGTCTAAAGAGAAAAGCATGCAATAGGGAGGTACGAATGTGTATGTACGTGTGTAGGCATTCAGTGTCAGCTTTTCCCAAACACTGGAAGTGAGGATATTACAAGTTGCGAGGGTGGCCCGCACATGGCTCCCCGGTAACATTATTCAACTGGCGAGGTCACCACGGCGCATACGTAGCCGTACGAAGTACGAAGTAGGTACTGTGCAGTGGTTGTCTAGGAACGGGTTCGAACTTTGCCCTTTGGTCGATGACATCGGCTGCAAGGAGGCGTTGAAGCACAAGCAGCCTCCGGGGTTCCTCCTTCCTTTTTGCGTAACGTTACAGTACGAAGGTAGTGTACCGGAGAGGGAGAGCTTTTCCAAGGAATCGGGCCTGCTCTCGCTCAGACCGTGCGGTTGCTCGGCCAGGCATCATCATCAGCGATTTTTTTTCTCCGTCACAAACTGTCTTTTAGGAAGCGAAGCTAAGCTGTAGCAATTGCTGCGGTAATCGCCTGACTCATTCTCTCATGCTCCGTTATGACATTACACTACTACGGATGAATGATGCTGACAATGAAACCGGCACGTAACGTTCGGGCAAGTCTCCTAGACGGGCCGGCCCGGACGTTGGGACTCGGCACCGCAATTTGCTCCGGGATCCCCACTAAAATACAACTTCGGCCCGGCTCAAGACGGTCAACACCAACTCTTAGCGTCCGTGTGGCATACTGGGCCACCTTCATTTTACTGAAGTGTTGATTATACTGAAGCTTCCACAGCTTGAACGACACTCCTTGCTCAACCAACCTTGGACGAAGTATGTATGTACTGTATGTATTTGAGCACAGACAAGAGACCCCATATACTTCATTGGGGCTGCCGCCAGGATAATTAGACACATAACGTTTACCGCCTATTGGAACAACCGCTGTTTGGAACAACCGCTGTTTGCAACAAACGCCTTCCTGCTAAGATTTGTGTTGTGTCATGAAGCACGACATGGACCCGAAGAGTTGCATTAAGGTACATATGCGCCGTCCCGTCCCAAGATCCAGCACGGACAGAGCATATTGTATGTAGTGCATGAATGTACATAGCCGCTGACTCGAGCGGCCCCCTGTCTCCACCGATCCAGGGCAGCACAGCGGTTCACAATGCGTCTAGACACCAGAGATGAGCCATAAACAGGATGGAGTGATAAGACGACCAGATCCCATCAAAGTATCTGTAAACTTCTGCGTCCGTGGCGAGGTTCATTCATTCTGCAGTGTTCACCTTTTCCCCTCCAGGATCCCAACGTCCGCGTAGGGAATTACCGGGTGCCTGTCTGCCTGTGTGTCCCTCCCGGGCTCGAGACGCAAAGCACCAAATCCGACACTCTACATCTACCGGTTTCTACTCACTCCTTGACAAGACACTATCCCGGTCCGGCAACCGCGGACGGGAGCTGCAGATCCCTCACAGGTGCGGCAACCACACATCAACTCAACGAGACTGGACGGAAACTCAAAACAGTCAGACGGTCAACCAGACCAAGAACGTTTAGAAATATTCTTCTTGCTTGCTTCATCCCATTAATTAGCCAGACGGACTTTTCTTCGTCGCCTCATGGTGTCATTCCCATCACCATCACCATCACCATCTCACCCTCCCTCCCTCTCTTAACGCAGTAATGGTATTGTACAAATACAGTTGCTCTCCGCGGAGCTAAAACCAAAAGGGCCAGACGGCCCGGTCCCGAGACCAAAGGCTTTTTATAAAAATGAGAAAAGAATGAACGAAACAGAACCACAGAGAAAAGTCCATCCCACAAGCCAAGAAGGATCGATCGATCATGAAAAACAAAAGGGAGAAAAAGCTTCGGGTATAAGACAACAGTAACGAACAAGTCCAGCCAAGACGAGAAAACGATAAGCGAGAAAACGCAAGACAAAAGAAGACGAATCCTCCCAACCACGCACTCCTCAAACTCCTATATTGAGGATTCTACACCCTCCCGCAAGTCGCAAGTCACATCACTCCACCATGGAAGCTTGCCCTGCCCATCAGTCCCACCAGACAAAAACCATCCACCAACCAATTCTCACACCTCCATAGCCATCGACTTCTGCAACTCCGACACAAACGACGTCCTTTGCTTAGACAGGAGCTGGAGCTGGATAGGCGGGCTGGGGGGCTGGCCTGCCGCGGATGGTGGCGACGGAGAGAACTGCTGCTGCTGCTCCTTGCGGTCCCGTTGTTGTTCGGGGGAGACAGGGGCGATTCTGACGCTGCCCCTGTTGCCGCGAATGAGCTGGCCACTCTCAACACGGTCCTGAATCATCTCGTCGAGCATTCGGCTCATTTCATCAACGCTCCGTGTCCGGCTTCGGAGCTGTGACACTTGCCTCAGCAGCGACGGCGCCGGAGGGCTCCCCGTGGGCGCCGGGCCCGGGTTGCTGTCGAGGATCAGCGACGTGCGCACCTCTGGCGATCGCATCTCGGGGGACCGCACCTCGGCCCGCGAGTCGACCCGGTCGGCGTGATCCCGCGATCTCGCCGCGCTGCGCAGCGCCGTGAGCATTCGGTCCTTGTCGTCGAGCCGGGCTCGGAGCTCGGCGATCTCGGCATCCTTCTCCTTGAGAAGCGTGGCCACGCTGTGGTCCTCACCAACCATGATCCCCTTTCCTGCTGACAGCCCGATCGAGGTGCGCGACGAGCTAGCGCGGCGCGCTTGGAGGAGACGCTTCTCCAGTGTCTGGATGTATCGGTTTTTGTCGGCAAGATCCGCTTGCAGCGCACGGTTCTGTGCCGCAAGCGATGCTGTTCCGTCCCCAAACTCGCCCATGCTATCCTCGTCATCCACGGCGGCGGGCGGCTCCAAACCGCCAGACGAGCGATGGCCGGCGGATTTGCGGCCAATTGTCGAAGCCGCTGAAGTTGTGGACGCGGTCCTTTCGAGGCTCAGCGTCCCTCCATTAGAGGTGGCCATGGAAGACCGGATAGACCCTTGCGAATACCTGGGGTGGATGCCGAGGGCGCTGAAGGACCCACTCGCATTGACCCCTATTGACTTGGAGCTGAGGATGAGCCGATTGAGGTGGTCTATCCTCTCCTTCAACGCAGTCCGAGCCAGCTGCATCTCTAGCATTTGCTCCTCGTGGCGCTGCTCGGCTTCCCTCTCTCTGGCCCTCTCTTCTTCCGCATCCCGTTCCTTCTCCTCCTCCGCTTCTTTCTTACTGTTGTTCTTGGCCTGAGCTTCCAGTTCCTTCCGGAGCTGCATGATCTCCATCCGATAGCGCTCGAGCAATACTCTTGCTCCACCATCTCCACCAGGGCCTAGAGACTCCTCGGCGCGCTTTGCGTGGCTGACGATGCTGTTTTTGGCTCGAGAAGCGAATTTCAGCGTGTTGAGCGTCTCGTTGGTGTGGGTGTTTGCGGATGCAGTGCTCCCGGCAGCGCCAATCTGGATGGTGCAGAGGATGCTGACAAGCGAGTTGCCCGATAGTGCTCCTTGCAGCAACCTCGTGAGCTTGCTATCCCGATAGGGCAAGTGCTTCCCGTCCTTATCAGCGGTTTTTCCGTCCTTGTCTTTTTGCTCGGAGAGCTTGGCAATGACCGTGCCCAGCGTGAGCAAGCTCTTGTTGATATGCGAGCCTTCCTGGCGCCGCTCTTTAGACTCGGCAGCCTTTTCCGAACCAGCCAAGTCTATCAAACTCAGCGTGGAAACGCGAACGCCGCCTGGCGGAAGGCCTTGGCGTCTGCTGTCCCCAGCAGCATTACCAGGAACACGCTCCCTGCTCTCCACGACAATCTGGACAACCGCGTGGCTCCGCGAACTCCTGGCGTTGAACTGGGTGCTCGCTGTCCTACGTGCCTGGTCGCCACGGGCAATTACACGCAGGAGCTGCGTCGGGCTCTGCACAATCTCCTCCTTGAGAGGACTCGCATAAACCCCGCGTTTGCTGTCCTCCCGAAGCTTGATCTCCTCCTGTTGCTGGCTTGCACCCCCGACGCCATTTCCCGTAGGCATGCTTAGCAGATCGTGGATCCTCTCGTTGTAGATTTCCAAGTAGCTGACGCGGAGCAGGAACTCTCGGGACGGAGTCTCACGGATGTACGAGAAGATGTCGGTTATGGCGAGAGGAATCACGCCGGGGGAGGATGCTGTGCCCTGCATCGAAAACGTCTTTCCAGTGCCTGTCATGCCGTAGGCGAAAACGGTCCCGTGGTACCCCTCCATGACCCTTCGCACTAGCCGCTTAGCGATATGGTCGTAGACTTTGGCGTTGTCGTCATGCGTCGTGAAAACATTATCTGCAATATGACGGTCAGTTGGGTTGCACAGGGGACATTCTGCACGCCGGTCTTACCGTAAAAGTAGTCACCCCCTTCTTTTCCCCGATAGGAAATCAGGGACTTTCTTCCGTCAACCATCCATTCTCCATCCGCCTTGTTCTCGTTGCCAGCGGCATCGGGCCGCACTCTGACACTGACAACCACATTTCCCTTGCCGTCCGCCTTGGAGTTACGCTTTCCGCCAGTCGAGGCATCCGACCTTTGCTGCATCGCGTCATTGACATCGTCGTACTGGGTTGCTGAGGTAGAGTACGAGTCTTGTGCGGAAGAGCTGCGACTCTGCGGCGGGGACGAGATACTTATTAGACCATCGGAATTCCTCGTGCCTGCCGGTCGAGATACTAATCTGCCCTCGCCGGTGCCGTTGAGCAAGCTTGGTGTCCCACTCGAGAATTGATATGTAGGTGTGGTTGGTGTCTTTAATTTTCGCGAAGGGGCGCTGGTGGATAAGGGACTTGGAGGGAGGCTGGATACCCGACCATCAGAACGGGGCGGCTGAGGGAAAGAATTGATGCTGACGGTTTTCCGTATTGTCTTGCCAGCGGCGTTGACGCCCGAGACCGACCTAGGCTGAGGAAGTGCTCCGGTTGGAGCCGGCAAAGCAGGAGGAGGAAGTAGGGTTGTAGAGGGAGCCCGGCGACCTGTTCTGGGAGATGCTGATACTGACCGGCTCGAGGGTATTGCCAAGCCGCCAGTGCTCTTTCTTGTTTTGACCACGGGGAGCGCGGGGAGGGCTCCTGCTGGTGGACCGTTCGATGGCCGGGAAGGCCTTGGAATTGCTGTCGACATCTCTGTGTTGTCCCCGGCCAAGTCGTTGAAGGATGGGTCAGAACAGAACGCGACTAGCAAATCCTGGCTGCACTAGAGGAAATTCTCGAACCCGGGGACATTCATCAGCATTATTGCAAAGGGTACGCCGGAGAGATGGCGCCAAATATCGACTTTGCTCGAGTATTCTGTAGCGATTTGCTGGGAGCTACGATAAAAGAATGTCGTTGCTGTGGTTGTCGGGCCGCTTTGGTCGGGACCTAAATCGAGAAGCTGGAGTGCGCGAGCGAAATGCGGTAATAGAAGTGGCTTTCGAAACGACTGAGAAGAATCGAAAAAAAAAAAAGAAAGAAAGAAAAAGGACGAGATACAATGCAGCAAGCTAAGGTTGCACCGAGGGAACGAAAGTTGTGTTGTTTCGGGGTTACGGATAGCGTGATGGCTGCGCTATGCCGTTTGGTGTTCGGCTCTCCGCAAGGTATCCAGGAGGCACAGGCGGCGGATGGGAGAGAAAACGAGGATTAGACGCGTTGTCAACCCGTCTCTTCGGGTCTCTGAGTGGTTTTTTTTTTTTTTTTTTGGCGCGGCGAGCAACAAGCAGATTATCTCGGTCAGGTCGGATCCGAAAGTGGCGTCGAATCAGAGCGTTGAAAGGAGGGATATTCGGACAGGTCGAGTCGTCGAGAGTGTGGTGGCGGGGAGACCAGTTAGTGGGCCTGAGCAGCTTCCAGTCCAGCCCTGGCGTCTATAAACCTAATCTTAGACGCCAAAGTCGACAGCCCAAGCACCATGCTAAGTAGTTGAAACGAGCGGATGACCGGTATGCAGAATTCGGGTCTGGTCGCGGTTGAGCGGCTGGTGATCAAGCGAAACTAGCGACTGGCGACTGGCGACTGGCGACTGGCGACTGGCGACTGGGTGAGAAAGATCGTCGCTGGGAAACGATCGAGGGGTGAACAAATGGAAGAGAATGAAGTTCGAGACTCGGCGGGAATTATTGCGTGCTAAAGCTACAATGAGTGCCCGACTACCTAGTTGGGGGAATTTGCAGCCGCGTGAATGAGGGCGCATCAAGCAAGCCTCCAGCTCTTTCGAAGCGCAAAATGCCCTCACGGCGCGATGATGGTTGTTGTGAGATGGGATGAGCGACCAGGGACGAACAGGTGGGCGATGTTTTCCCTTTTCCCCAATTTACAACCTCACAGCAACGGCAACGTTAACGATGGATGCCCCTGTCCCCTTGCTTCCCCGGGCCCCCTTTCTGTTATCTGCTTGGCTATCCAGAAATTTGAGCCTGATGGACCCTGCTCCAACGAGGTTGGATCGTTGCCTTTTTCGCAAGAAGCAATTTGAGCACGCAGCATCGCCGAGCTCTTGGTCTTGCAGGGATCGGCAACCGGGGCCAACATTAATTAAGCCTGTTTGGGAGAGGTTCGGCTTGGCAATACGGGCAGGCCAGGGGTTTTCATCACACACAGCGGCAACGCAATTGGTCCCTGGGTCAGGAGGCTTTTTCCTTTCCAGCTCACAATGGCTTGACGGAAGCTTGGACGTGTGAAGCACAATCCTTTGCAAACAACCCCTTGCAAGTACTTTGTGTACCTACAATTATAAGAGAACAGTCGCCATCATCATGAGAAACTTGAGAGCTTCTTGCCTTGTTTCTCAGCAGATGGACATAGAGACTCTGCTCTCCAAGTTTTCAATACCTAACGTACCCTGTGCTCCGCAGCTAAAGCGGGGTCTAACGAACTACCAGTTAAGCCAGTGCTTCAGCTTCCAGGTTCTTACTACACACTGTGTAAGTACTGCACAGTACAATACCTTATACATACAGATGGCGCAGCTATTTGCCTAACATGGAACGCTGACTGTCCATGTCAATTGGCTTTCAAGAACTGCCTACACCTCTGCGACGCATTCTTCCTACGCTCATTTAGCCAACACCTAGGCTAACTGCAGTCGACCCTATACTTTATAGCCTAGGCTCAGTCTCCACTTGGAGTGTGTTGAATGCCTGTGCTTCCGTTCCGGCCGGTGGCCCTTTGCGCTATCGCCTTTGCTTCCAGCCCGGTGAATCCTCTACCTAGCATGTAGCGTTCCTTGTCGTGATGTCGTCCGCTGGCACCCCTGGAAGTCGACATGGAAGTCGACATCTCGGTGAGGTCACTCTGTTTGATGCTGTTTGGCCGATTCATATAGATTGCGGCATATTGCCTCACCGTCCCGTTGCTGTGGCCGTCTGTCTGCTGCTACCGACGTTGGTTGCCGGTGATGGCCGTGATGTGCCTCCACTGGAACTCGCGCTAGGTGGGATACTCTTAACACCCATGGATAGCCCCCTGAATCTGCTATTACTGTAATGTACTGCACATACAGTATACTACGGTACATACGATACGTACGAAGTACATACAGAATATTGTAACAGCTTTCTGAGCTGACCCTCCCGCCTCCACTGCTACCGCGGCCGCCCGGGTTAACTGTATGTGCCTTATGTATGTACAGTACTGTACAATACAATACATATAAGTCGATTGCCCTTCTCGAGAGTCTTGACCAACCGTCCGACTGCACCAGCGAAGGAGCCGGGTCGAGGGATCCCAGTTCTTTGTTCAAAAATCTCTCAATGTCGGCGACAGCCTCAACCTGGCCCGGCTTGTCCTGACCTTGGATGCTATAAGTATGATGGCTTTTTGCTCTACGTCACGGTATTGGCACGTGTCTCCCACCGGGACATCGCCTGGGCAACTAGTCTTTTTGCGCTGCTCCCCCTTGCGTGGTTGGGGCGGGTTGTCTTCTCTTGGGAGGAGCCCGGCGCCGGCAATGTGAACTTGAACATGCTCAAGGCGTGGTACCAGCTGGTCGGTTTTTGCCCTTTGATTACTATGCTGTCTTCGCGATCGCCCGGACCATTTTGCTTTGGCTCGCGGTACCGGATGCGGGGCATGGGAGCCCTGTGGATGTGAGTGCTGGTGAAACTGATTCTTTGCTTAGAACATGAAACAGGTTGAGGTATGCACCCGCACGGGGGTCATGGTGTCAAGCATTGAAAGTGGCTGCGGCATCCGCATGGGCAGGAAACAACGTACGTTAGACACGATATCAAGGGGAGGGAAAGCCCTGCTACTAGTATTTGACCCCTCAACTTGCTAAAAGAGTGCTCTGGCTAGTGAGATACTATCATACTAGTACCGTGATCACACTAGTACTGGCAGCGAATTGGAAGCTCTGCTTCAAGGTTGGCATAATCCCGGGTTTCAATCCTCCAGACCAGAACTGATAGTGGTCTTTCGCATCAGCCATGTCACCAAAGAAACGGGTTAAATACCTCACCGAATTTGGAATATCCAAGTAACTCGTGGCAGATGCTGTTGCTTAGGTACAGTACCTTAAGTACTTACCTGGCTACCTACCTTCCCTGAGTCACAGCCTGAGGCTGTCCGTGATGTTTGTGAATGGCGGCGGGCTGCGTCTTTGATTGAGGGAGAGCATTACGGGACGTTTGGACCGTTCTGTCAAAGACAAGGAAGTCTTCTGAACAGGAAGGTCAGATATCTGATAAAGCTACATGTCTGGTCTGAAGACCTGGGACTGCGACGAGGATAACATAACATTACCTACCTAGGTACCTAGGCTTTTGCCGTCTGTACTGTATCATTCGGGATGTTGCTGTGCTTAGTCGACGGAAAGTATATAAGGGGGCAGCCAGCTCATATTATGATGATACTCTGATCATAATCAAATCATTATCTGAAGCCTGTTGAGGTACCTACTGCTTATGATCAAGAACCTACCTACAAAACCCCCCCCAGGGGCCATGTGTATGTAACTCAAATTCATAGTGACAATTGCCTATAGAACTTATGCGGATACTACCAGTAGGCTAGTAGGCTAGTAGGCAATCGCATTCACGTTTTTGGATGTAGACGGAATTCAAACCCAAGCCCCTAGAGTGCTCGGAAGCCGTTTCATCTAGAACGGACATCCACGGTCAATCAGAAGCAGGTGTTCTGCGAAGATACTAGTAGTACCTCATGTTCACGCTGTAACCTTTTGTAAGGTAAGTATGCATCAGACATTCCAAATCAACCTTCATGCTACCTATGTTAGCAAGACTACCACTTACTTTGGGCGCTGTGGTTGAATTTCTTTGGCCAGTTGGCATCACACCGGTGGCCGTCGTTCCAGTTTGATACTAGCCTTTATACGTTTCAAAGGCTGCGGGTGGCTCGCAAGGTACGTGACCTATAGGAAGACTCTTCTTATGTGCATCCTCCCAACTCGTCTAGAAGCGCCAAAGTGTTTCAAGACGTCATGGATCTTCCCCGGGTTTCTAAAACGGCGAGATCAGGTATGTACCTCAGGGGCATGACCTGATGTGCTTCTTACACTCCAGATAATAACTCACCCCTGTCGTTGATCAATTGACTCAGCCTGCCCCTCAGACACGGGACCTGCCGTGCTCTATCCGGGCGCGAAAACCTAGGTCTTTGAACCCTGTTCGCTTTGAAGTCTGAGCAAGCATGGAGCAACCCGCATCGAGCCAGACGGCCGAGGCTCCATCTAGATCCCGGGAGCAAGCAGCTTCCACCCCGACCAGCGTCAGAGGCCGGGATGGGAGGGCCCATAGGACGTCCCCATGCCGCTGTGTGATGCCAAAAGACCCATAGCCGTAGCACACGGCAGCTGAGCAAGGACAAGCCGGCTAGCTTGAAAGATCCCTGTCACGGGTCGCAGTCGACGTAGTTATTCCGTAACGATTCGGGCTCCTACCCGAGGAGCCGAGGACGTACGATTCGAATCAGCAATACAATGGTTTCAAACCAACCGTACGCCACGTCCCACACTCCCCGTCTCAAAGATCTCGACTAGACCGGCCCCCACAGCTTCCAGCAGTACCCAATCGAATGCGAGCCCGTGGAACTCTTTCCATTTCCTTGTCCGCCCCGGCATGACGCCCGCGAACTCACCTCGCGCCCGCTTCGCCAGCGCCGCCTCGCTGCCACTAGTCCCGTCCACAACACCACCATCCCACTTCTCCCGGAGACCCGACTCGGGCATCTCACGGTACGGAGTCTTGCGCAGCAGGTCCGCGATGTGCTCTAGCGACGCCGAGACCAACTTGAGGAACGCGCCGCTCCCGGGCACCGCAATGCTAAACTCACCCGACACTACTGCGGAGGGTGACGAGCCCGCCGCAGTACCCCCCCGCACCCCGGTCCCCCCGGCGGAATGAAGAACCCCCTCCCCACCCACGGCCGCGACCGATCCCGTCGCGGCACGGGCGACCGATTCCAAGCTGAGCTTGGCGTACCTCGCCTCGGGACGGGCATACAACATGAAGCCCCCATTCCCTCCGGACGCACCACCGCCGGCGCCAGCACTGCCGGTTGTACCGGTAGTATTAGTACTAACCGCCGTCAAGAACCCGGCCCTGACCAGGGCATCCACTTCTCTTAGGCCCAACGCAAGCCCGTCCCTGCTACCAACGCTGACCCTTACCGCAGCCGGATGGGATTTCAACCACGCTCTGAAACCCTCCACGTCCGCCTCCCGCAACCCCCAGGGCCCAGCCTTCCTCCCACCACTACTACTCGTAGCACTCGTAGCAAGGCAGGCATCAAACCACTCAGCATCAACCACCATCTCCCCGATCCTCCCGCGGGTGGGGACGGCCACACGCCGCAGTCTGCCGGCCGCGACGAGGGCTGCAATGGCGCGCTCGGCCTCGGCCGGAGAGCGGGCGCCCCGCGTTCCCCACGCGAGCATGGCGGAGTGCAGGTGGGGGAGGGAGACCAAGCTGGGCAGGGCGGCGCGGAAGGCGAGGACGGAGGCCGTCTTTGCCGAGGGGAGCGACGGGGATTGGGGGAGCGGGTCAAACATGGAGGAGAGGATGGCGGTGTGAGTTTGCAGGGTGTCCAATGTCATGGTCCTTGGCGGGTTCAGACTGTCACTAAACTTTGAGTGGAGTGCGGCCGGCGGGAGGAGCCGGGCCGGGCCCAGGTCTTCGAGTTCCCGCTCCTTCCGGCCGGGTTGGCGGATTGGTACCTTGTTGTTGCCGTTGGCCGGTCGTGATGTTGATGAAGAGGAGGAGGAAAAGGAAGAGGGAGACGAAGATGATGGTCGTTTCTTCTTCTTGATGCGGGAGCCGCCGAGGATGGAGTGTAGAGTCATGGTGCTGATGGGGCCTTCTCCGGTGGTGTGTGAGTGTAGGAAATAATTTGCCTTAGTCCCGAGACAGCGCTCCCAAGTAGTACATATTTTGAACAAGGCTGCAGGACTCGTGTAACATCAGCAGGGCGCGATGTCAAAGGCTTTCCTAACACTAGGAACGGCCCCACATCGGGAGGAAACATCGGGAGTATCGCCACCGGCCGGATGCTAATCTTTTATCGGAGAACTTGGTAATCAACTCCCATTAGACGTTGCTCGACGGACCAAACTGATGCCATCACCGAGCCTACATAGGTGGGCAGGTAAAAGGCCCGTAAGATGTCGTGTCCTAGCCAAGTTTGCAGGGCCGCGCACAGCTGAGAGATCAAGGAACGCTGGCAGCAAACGGACCTAAGATGGGAATAGCCGCCGTGAGTCCTGTCGCAATTGTCGTGCTGCTTGTTGCCAAGAATCTCCTGTTTGGAAAGTTAAAAACAGTATCGCCAAGCCTGGGCAGTGGCTGATTGTGGCGGAAGTGGGCCGTGGTTCGCGTCTACCTACTAAACTCCGTACTTACAATTGTAACTGTCTTCCATCATACAAATCATCTTAACTCAACCGCAACTCGGGCTTCACTATCTACTGAATCTTTTTCCTTTCAGTTAGCCGCTAGATTGTCATATCCATGTTAGATTGTACATACTTGGGCTGGAGCCGGATTTCGGAAATCCGTTCATTCTTAGCTCCGGGAGTCGCACTGGTTCCATCTCCAGGGGAGAGATCCTTCCTTCATCATCCAGGACTTGAGGTCAAGATTCCGGTGTTCCAATCCCGCCCTCTACAACCTACAAGGCACAAATTCCTATAATATATAAGGTAGCAGTTCTCAACACCACAAGGATGGCTTTTTCAGTGTTCTCTCTGGCTACATGTAGCTGGCATTTCGCTTCCAAGTGATCTTGGGTTTTGTTCTCCTCAGGACCGAATTTGATTGCCCTTGGACTATCACCATGGGCTTCCTACGCAGCCAACTCATAGAAACGTTGAAGCTGCCTTACCCCAGCACGAGCTATGCCGGCCAGACCATAGTCATTACCGGCAGCAACACAGGCTTGGGAAAGGAAGCCGCGCGCCACTACGCACGCCTGGGCGCGTGCAAAGTGGTTCTGGCCGTCCGCAACCTCGACAAGGGCGAGGCAGCCAAGAAGGACATCCAAACAACGGCCGCCAAGGGGGTCTCGATTGAGGTATGGAAGGTTGACATGGCGAGCTACGCCAGCGTGAGAGCCTTTGCTGCGCGCGTCGAGGCCGAACTGGAACGGGTCGACATCTTCCATGCCAACGCCGGCCTCGTTCGTTCCGAATTCGCCCTGGCCGAGGACAACGAGACTAACATCACCGTCAACTACATCTCGACCTTTTACCTCGTTGCTCTTGTCCTGCCCAAGCTCAAGGCCACCGCCGAGCAGTTCAAGACACTCCCGAGCCTCGTGATTACGAGCTCCGGCGCTCACAGGCACACCGCATTTCCGCAAATGAAGGAGGCCAACATCCTCGCCGCACTCAACGACAAGGACTACGCCGGCGGCAAATACTGGATGGAGCAGTATCCCATCTCCAAGCTGCTGGGCATCTTCGCCGTCCGCAGCATCGCCAAGGAGCATCCCGCAGACACGTACCCGGTAACCATCAACCTCCCCAGCCCCGGGCTTTGCCACTCGGATCTGTCTCGCGAAGCCAAGGGGATGCAGAAGGTCGCCTTTACGCTCATGAAGACGCTGCTGGCGAGATCAACCGAGCAGGGGAGCAGGACGTTGGTCGACGCCGGCGTGCAGGGCGCCAAGTCCCATGGACACTACCTGGAGGACTGCAAGGTCGCCCAGCCGTCCGATGTCGTAACGCAGCACCCAGACGTGCAGGATCGCTTGTGGGCCGAGCTGAAGGCCAAGTTGGAGGCTATTCAGCCTGGTGTGACGGCCAACTTCTAGGGTCATTTGCGTTGAGTAGTCAACTGGACCTTCTTGAGGTCTTACTTGTACCAGTCCTTGTTGTGTTTCTACTGTAGAGAGAGCAGCGATCTCAGGTCCAGAGTCAATCAACCACTTCTTGCTACAGACAGGTGTGCCGTCTGAATTGGCTTCCAACATATACCTGTTGCAGATATCATGATGCAGGACATGGAATCTGCTTGGCACCGGTACACTTGCTCTCTCGTCTGCTGTCCGGTGAAATTCTATATAGCAGTTAGCCAAACGATTGACGCAGAGTGAGTCTCAAAACTTGGGAACAGACACCGCCGTCGTCCACTCGCCGGTCACCAGCGCAGAAGCCCACCCGTCTTCACATACATGTTCAAGCCCACAAACAAGCGCGATACCTTATGACTAAAAAAAACTACGAGGTGTCTACGAACGGCGAGTCCAAATACGGTTGGAACCCGGGGTCCAAGCGGCGGAATTGGAGGCCAGCAGCAGGCCAGCCGACGGCGAGACCGTGGGCAAATGGTTTGGAAGAGGGGGAGGCAGTGAGCGTTGGCCCTCGGTTCCGCCGGGTGATGAGGCTCAAGGGTCCCGGCGGTGATACACAGAACAAACCCTAAGCTCAGGAAACGCAAGGACAAAGGCATCTTCTGTGGAGGGGGGTGGCACCATCGAAAACCCCGCCGTTGAGAACAGCGATCTCAAGCCAGAGTGGACCTTCGTCGAGTTGGGAGGGAGTACTGGTTACTACTATCACTTTGCCACTCCTACCCGTGAGGGGTTCAAAGTAGAAAGGGGGACTTGAATTATATACCCAATGCAGCCATGTAACGAGCACCTGCTTCATATAGATATGCTATACCAACCCTTGGCGGAGATTTATCAACATTCCTGTTTCCTACGACCCTGTGCTACGAAGATGATTAGAACAAGCAACGTCAAAGTCTATGTCATAGACTCGTACCTACGTTACCCGGGGGCTTGACTTAGGAACGTTGATTTGCTTGTCTACCTCATTCAGCCATATACGGAAAGAATTGGGGGAAGCCAGGAAGGGCATCAAGATCGGTTGGCGAAACTACTGTTTACATTCTAATATAGACTCAGGGGTAGAAGCTTCTTCCTTCTGAACCGATTCAGGGGTATAAGCCATTCCGCTCAACATCATCAAAACAAATGCTCGCTGAACACCACCTGGGTATCACACACAACACCCTCCTTACCCGGCCATGGTGAGGGTATACGACGTGATTACTCCCATCCGCTCGCTCGTCAGTTTGAGCGAGATTCGCAGCAGCTCCTGAGCCACATCGGGCTCCTCCTTCTGCAGTCTCTCCCAGTTCTCCTTGTCCATCAGCCACACCACACAGTCCCGCTCCACCACGCACGTCGCCGTCCTGTTCGTCTCGGAGAAGAACGGCAGCTCCCCGCACGTCGTGCCGGCCACGATGCTTTCAAGCAGCCAGCCCTGCGGCAGGTCGTACTCGGCCCTCAGGATGCCCGATTCGAGCAGGTAAAAGCTTTCTGCGCGCTCGCCGCGCCGGAACAGGACCGTGCCCGCCGCGTACTCGCGGCGTTGGAAGTAGCCGACGGCGCGGAACCAAAAGTCCTCGTTCTTGTCGCTCACGTCCCGAAAGATTTGCAACAGCAGCCGGAGAGGTTCCTTGAAACTCTGCCAGCGTGACATGCGCTTCACTTCGACCTGCCCAAGCGACTTACGCGCGGCTTCGCGGAGGAGATTGCGACGAGGGGATGAGCCGAGCATATCCCCTGTTAGCGGATTGACGTCTGGCGACCCTGGAACATCCAAGTTGGCTGCTGAGACGCTATGTGAGCTCTGCGAGTCTTCTAGATCGCTATATAACGTCTTGAGGAGTTCGTTTTCGCAGTACTCGAGAGCAGAGTTGAGGTTGGGCAACAGTTTGACCTCCACGCCATCCTCGCCCAGCCCAACCGCCCGCAGGCTCCGACCGAGGGGCAGTTCCGCTTCAACTCCACTGAGGATAAGCTCAATGTTCTTGCCGTTCAGTAGACGGCTGATCGTCTTGAAGCCCTCTCCTGCTGAGTAGTCGAGACCCGTCACCAACCAGAGATCAAGGATGAGGAACTTGATTGGGTGTCGGCTGAACTCCTCGTCCGTGATAAGAGCCCTGATTTTATCTTCCACGCTAACGATTGTACCGAAAAACAAATAACCCGCGAGCTTAATGATATTGATTTGACGACCAACTTGCTGGAGGTAGTGTTGTTGGGTCGGGTTCCTTCTGACCGTCGAGCCCACCACTTCGCCGGAGTAGCTCGCCCGGACGGCCGAAACTCTTGATGTTTGGACAGTAAGTGAGACGAATGCCAGGATGATTCCCACTCCGATCCCAATGACAAAGTCATAGATCCCCATGATAAGGACGATGGCAATCACCGTCATGTACTCGAGCAGCTTCAGCTTCTTCCGCGGTTGCCACACTGCTTCGAGTAGGAGTTCGAAACCTAGGTCAAAGATGAGGACGCCGACCATCATAACCGGGATGAAGCCAACCAAGGAGGGTCCAACTGTCATGACCAGGAAGGTGAGGATCGCTAGCTCTATGCCGGCCAGTCGGCTGTTGCCCCCTGAGCGCATAAAAAACAGACTGTTGGCGTAGACGAGATAGTTCTGGATGCTACCTGCCAAACCGGAGAGGAAGTTAGAGTACCCGTGCAGCTTTAGTTCATGATCAAGGTTCGCATGATCCTCGCCGGTATTGAGAGCTAGCGCCGGCACATTGATCGGAACGTGCAAAATGCCGAAAAAGGTCAGGGCAAACATGGCCGGAATGCATTGTACGATAGCGCCCCAATCAACTTTGCCAAACTCTGCAAGAGACTCGTCAGCGAATTCAGCAGTTTACCGGCGTAGGAGGTGGCAGTCATACTATACAGTGTGTAGAAGTACCACCAGGGCTCTCCAGCAGGGGGCCCTTCGAAGACCCAGCCTCCATCTCGCAGTCGCTCCGGGTTCAATGAACCTAGAGCAGCAACGATGGCATAGAAAGCTGCGGGAATGGAGAGGATGTATAGAGGGAGCAAGTATTTAGAAGTGATCCTGGATTGACTGTAAAACAAAATGAGTGCCAGCACAAGAGGGATGCTCCAGAGGGGAACCGTGTCGGCCTGAATGAGTCGCTTGAGAGTGTTGATGTCGTAGTTGAGGCTCCCATCCATCCGGGCCGTTACCTCGAATCCTGTTGCAACCAGGAACCATCCAACACCGCCGATGCAACCGATCAATATGTGGCGGGGAATGAAGCCCACAATGTAGCCAAATTTGAACTTTCCCATAAGGTAGAAGACGGTACCCGTGAGCATGGAGCTCAGCGCGTACGAAGTGATCGTAGTGGCAATCACTGCGTCGGGGTCATCTTCTCCAACTATGTCGGTGATGGTGGCAGCCATGCTGTGGAAGAAAGGCACTACTTCGATCTGGAAGGTACAAATCAGTATTCTACGTATCCTCCTTTTAACATTCTGCTGAAACTTACCAACTCCGAGCCAACGCCGCCCTTGAATATACTTCCAAGCGAAAAGGTCAGTTGTGAGACGATGGTGCTGACGTAGAAGATGGATATTCCGGCAGACCCCAAGCCGGCAAAGATCGGGCTCCCAAGGGGAAAGAGAATCATTCCTAGATCCAGTTAGGCCATGGCCAAGGTAGCGAAAGCCGTGACGCTTACCGTATGACAATGCGTCCAGAATATTGAGAAGTAGCCCAACGATGACTGCAGGAAGGCAGGCAATTGGGGCTACGACCAAGTTCCTCCAGAGGGTGTGGCGGTCCCAGTGCTTGGGACTTTCCGCAGACGGGAGAATACTAACCACTCGGACTCCTTTTCTCCGGATTGAGTCGACCGCCCTCCCCAGCCACTTTGTATGGCGTGGGCTCTTCTGACCCTCCACATCATATCCTGTGCCTCCATTGCTGATTCCATAGCTTCCCCTGCTTTCTCGGGATCGAGCAGGTAGCAATGGGGACACTTCGCTCGCTTCGTCTCCCGTATCGCGATGGGCTAGCAAGGGTCGCGGCTCGGGAGTGGACACCCTCACGTCGGATTGGCCGTCATCCTCGCCTTCCTCGACCGAGAAACTATCTTCGTGTATTTGGTCCTCCTTTGGCGGTATGTTGTAAGCCTGGTCAGGCGGTGACCTTCTAAACATCGCGGTGAGCATTGACGGACCGCTCGTAGCTTGGTCATCGGTCTCCTTGGGGGACGGTGGCTCCGATACCTCATCTATAATCTCGGATGCTCTCGCGCGACTAGGGCCCGGACGAACTATCTCTGGAGTGGATAATTCGCGGTCCGGTTTGGATGCTTGGGAGGGAACGGATCGGGGCCGGGATAGGAATGGAGCAGGTCGCCCGTCTCTTTTGGCGGAAAGCAAGTAGCTGGCTAATTCGGCAGTGTCCTCACGGACGGAGCGTGCAGACTGTACGCTATCTAAGGGGGCTGCTGGAGCGGATTAGAACAACTACTTGAAGTCTATTTCGGGAACAGAGACAACCAACCGAGATGATCCCTAACAGAGCCGTGTATAAAGGACCTTAGGGGTTCGCGGTGGCCTGTAGAACCAACCGAGGAGGAAAGGTGCCGCCCTTCACTGTTGGTATTCGGTGGAAGGTGAAGATGGTTAGATGGGCTTGCATGTTCGCCTTCGTGCGCGTCTCCCGAGGAAACGGACGAATGTCTCCTTCCACGCGGAGCGATGCCAGACCCAGGAGAAGCCATGGCGTGAGCCGTGTCAAGCTGCAAGCACCCTCAAGATGAAATCTCTGGTGGGCCAATCGTTAGGATCGTTAGGATCGCATCTTGGTTCCACAAACCCAAAGCCCCAATGCTTGAGATGGTGAAAGCTAGCGCAAAACGAATGGAACAACCAGTGCAGCAGATGATGTGCTTAGGATAAGGGTTGGGCCTAGGCAGTTGGACGCAGACAGCCTATTGTGTGCCCTGCTTTGGCTGAACAACACCAAGTCGATAAGAGTTGGAGAACCATTGCAGCTATGAGCTCGGGACATGTATTGCTAGATCAATCCTATCCGAAGCAACGGCAGAGATAGGGTGATATTTTCGCCTTTGGTTGGCCCCACATAGATTTGATCTACAATCAAGATAACGTTGAGGGCCAACACTGTGACCAAAAGATTTGACCCATAGCTTCTCGCGGCACGAACTAGGTGTCCGAGGGATCTGAAGGTCGCTTATAGGTTGCATCTCGAACAAGCGAACTCTCTCTGACTTTCGGCCGCGTTCGAGCAACTTTGACGGCCTTGCTCAGCCTGGAACATTGAAGCATATGAAAGCTTGGTGGGGGTGAAGAATCAACGTCGTCATCGGAGCCAACTTGAATTGAATGCATGTCACACAGTGTTAATTGTATTTCCAGACGCAGAACAGGGGTTCAACCTCCCGGCCGGAGCGAGTCGTTCCCACCAAGGTATGTACTCCGTATGTAGCTTATCAGTTGCCGTGCCTCGCGCGCCTCGGGCGTGTCTCCCTAACGTTGCTCGGCCTATCCACCTCAAAGGGGTTTCAAACGCTGAGGAACGCTGCAGAAACGCCGATTCCATACAGCTCGTATCTGAAAGCCGGCCGGATTGAATTGACATAGAATCCAAACCGTTGATGTCTTGCAATCCGCTACGGGTGCTTCTCCCGGCCACAGTCCATTCCACTGTGACGACAATGTCTTTCCGCATGGAAAAATGTCTGCAGGGCATGTGAGCTGCAGGTGTGGTTTCTCAACACGCGCGGGTTCGCGCGGCCACAGCCGATGCATGAGGGTAGCTTGGCGCTGGGTTGCAGTGGCTTTCCCAGCTCCGTTCGTGTTCTCAGTCCTCATGACCCCCACCTCGCAACCTTGACAATGGGGCTGGCTTTGTTGTGCCGTGTTGCGGCCCCCCTTTTACCTCGCTCTCTGAACAAAAACGTCGTCCATCGCCATTGTGGTGCGAGATTCCATCAGGATCTCGTCCGGCAGAACGCGCCGTCGGTTCTGAGCATGACTAGCCCCCAGCGCCGTAGGGGTCACCTAACTGCCATAAGAGCTCCAACCAAGCCATAGCTGTTAGGGCTTGCACCTCGCAAGGTTCTCACTTCTGCAGTAGTCTGCAGATGGTCTGAGCAAAGATGGGCTCGTCCATGTTACCGGTGCTAAGCAGCTTTCACCCAAGCTTCTGAAGGTAGCCTTGCGCAATCAGGCGTTCCACATCGCCTTGCCGGACGTAGAATTGGCTATTCTTGGTCAAGTTGATAGCGCTGGAACCAAGATTAGCTTTGGGGTAATGTGGATGCGAAGAATCTCGAAAACTCTGAACTGTAGCCTACCCATATTCAGTCTGAATTTCGCCAGCATCCTTCAGCACCCGGACATCAATGAACAGATCCCTCGGGGGCTCGAGGCTTCCTGTCAAGTCTATGTCTGTCCATTGACCCTTGTACGCAGCCAGCAGATCTCCATACTGCCGGAAATAGTCTTCTTCCTGGGGGCTGAGACTGCTGGCTTCCCCAGCATCGGCGATAGGCGCACCGTTTGTCCCGCCGGCTTGCTGTCCAGCAAGCTCGAGGATGTCGGTCCCGTTCCAGGCCAGCTCCTCCAGCTTGTCAGTACGGGTCCGATGGTAGGCAAGGAGGCAGCGCTTGTTCCTTCGCATGGACAAGTGGTTCACTAGCAGCGTGCATGCCGTGGCTTGGTCCGCCGTCGGATCAAATGAGCCTTGGAATGGCTCGAGCAAGCTCGCCACGTCCTTGTCCAGATCGCGCACCTCTCTTGTCGCGGCGCGGACAAGCTCGGTCTGGTACGGTGGTAGATGTGCCAAACCCTGTGTCCGTTTGGCGTGTTGGACCTGTAAAAGGTGTTTGTTAGTGGTTCATACCCAACTGATACAGTTTGGGTGATGAGATGTTCACAGACTAGCTTGTTGCCCAAATCCCCGTACATGGGCATCTTTGCGAATCAGGAACTGATTACGGGATACACGGTTTGCCTGATCACACCAGAAGTTGCGATGCGTAATTCAATAACGATCCGCGGCTTCTAAGCGTTAGATTCAAGGCCTGCCTTGATTCTCAAGAAGCGAAGGAGTGCAAGTTCGCGGCGCGTCAGGTCACGGCTTGCAGGACCAATTGCAGTGGACGGGCCAAGGTCCCCACTTCCACTACACCAAGCTGACAGCAGGAGGATTGACAGCAAAGTCTGAGGCAATACAACCAGACCGGGACGCCGTAGTACTACGTATATATATGCATTCGACGTATTTGGATGGATACATCTGACTATTAGAGCTGTTGAATTCTGTCTTTCACAAGCAAGAGTTGAAGGCGTCCTGAGATCCCGCCAATTAAGGGGCATGCTTTCCATGATTTGGAGTGTTTCCTATATCTCCTACGAATGAAAACAGTGCGTGTGAGGTGTGCTGCCTGTGTCTTCCCGGGTGCGGGCACGACTTGCACTTTGTGGGACTCAATGTTGCCTGCGGAAGTTCGAATCCTATCATAACGCTCCTTTCATCGCAACAAAGGTTGCTTTGGCAGTTATTATGGAATACCCGCGCTCAATAAAGAGGTCCTTCAAGTTGCAGGACTAGAAGGTGACGTAGGAAGAGAGGTTGACTTTGTCATCACATGCAGAGACAGCAAAGGGACTTGAGGTGGATGTGGAAAGTATATTCTCTTCGCCTTCTCGATACATCTCCTGACGGCAATACCTAACTTTGAGGAAAGAGGTCAGCGCAAGTTTCGATGAATAAATTCCACTCAAACAAGTTCAAAACTCAAGGGTTCAGAACGCATTGTCATGCTGGGTTGTGTCGTCATCTGCAGGTCTTGAGGCTGCTTGGTAACACGGACCAATATGGATCATCAGGGAGAAAACGAGACGAAGGCCAGGGCAACAGATGAAAGAAAGCTTACCTCAGTGTCTGAGTGCTGAGGACAAATTGATTTCTAGGCCACAGATCATAAAGAACCCATCGAGTTTATCTCAACTAACAAAGAGTTCGCCTCTCCGAGCCTCGATGATGGGAGGTAGAGGAAAGAAAAAAGATTTGGTTGACGCTTCCAAAAGTCAACAAAAATTGCACGAAACGGAGACCCACTTCAAGTGGTTAAAACTTAAAGGCTTAAGCCGCTTACAGCCACAAACTCCCTTAAAGCTCCCTATCGTTATCGATAAGATAAGATAATCCTTTCCTACCTTAAGCGGGTCTGGTTTAGAAACTCCGAGAGCTTTCGTCGGAGCTCCATTCATATTCCCAAGGGCTTTCCACCGCCGGGCGACTCGATTCTGATCGCCACGTTGCTGTCACTAGTTAGGTTACTTTAAGGTGGGAAATGCAACTTTCACGATCCTGACAATTGTCGACGTTGAGCTTGCTTTCATTGCAGTGAGAGATGCAACCAGGCTATTAAATAAATGCAGGCGAGAGCACAATACATTTCAACCGCCTCTCGGCGGCTCGTAGCGGCTTCTAGGGGTGCGTTGCGACAGCGTCAAATTCCTCGAGCTATCAGCTTCGCCGCTCCGCGCACGGCGGCTCTATCCGGCTCGCCGCACTCGCTTCCTACCGTACAGGCCCGAGCATATTCCAATGGCAGACCACACCCCCCGGGTGGCACCCATCGCATGAATCTCGGAGGTGAACCAGAGAAACCGGCATTAGAACAATATGGCATCGACTTGACAGCGAAAGCGAAGGAGGGCAAGCTGGATCCTGTCATTGGCAGGTCGGCCGAGATCCAGCGCACGATACAGATCCTCTCGCGCAGGACGAAGAACAACCCTGTTCTCATCGGAAGCGCTGGTGTTGGTAAGACGGCTGTGCTAGAAGGGCTGGCGCTGGAGATTGTACGCGGCGCCGTTCCGGAAAGCATCAAAAATAAGAGGGTCATCAGCTTAGATCTCGGGTCTCTCATCGCCGGCGCGAAGTTTAGGGGCGATTTCGAGGAGCGTCTGAAGAAAGTGCTGAGCGAAGTCCAACAAGCGAATGGCGAAGTCATCCTCTTCATCGACGAGCTCCATACACTTCTTGGCCTAGGGAAGGCTGAGGGATCCATCGACGCATCAAACCTCCTCAAGCCCGCGCTAGCTCGAGGAGAGCTGCAATGCTGCGGCGCCACCACGCTCGCCGAGTACCGGCAGATTGAGAAGGACGTCGCTTTGGCCAGACGATTCCAGCCAATCCTAGTCAGCGAACCGACTGTACAAGACACCATCAGTATTCTTCGCGGCATCAAGGACAAATATGAGGTCCATCACGGCGTCCGCATCACCGATGGGGCGCTGGTTGCCGCCGCGACATATTCCAACCGCTACATTACCGACCGTTTCCTCCCCGATAAGGCGATCGATCTGATGGACGAGGCGGCAAGCTCGCTAAGACTGCAACAAGAAAGCAAACCGGAAGATATTCTCCGCCTCGATCAGAAGATCATGACCATTCAGATAGAGCTGGAGAGTCTGCGGAAAGAGAAGGATGTCGCGAGTAAGGAACGGCGCGAGAAGCTTGAGGCCGATCTGAAGAAGTGCCAAGAAGAAGTGAAGGTTCTGACGGAAAAATGGGAAAAGGAGAAGGCGGAGATCGATGCGATCAAGCAGGCTCAAGCAGAGCTTGACCGGGCCCGGATCGAATTAGATCGGGCCCAGAGAGAGGGCAACTTTGCCAAGGCATCCGAGCTAAGGTTCGGCATCATCCCGAACCTGGAGCAGAAGCTCCCAAAGGATGGTGAGCGGGCAGTGACCGAAGGCACCTTGATCCATGACTCGGTAACAGCCGACGATATCGCCAACGTGGTCTCGAGAGTCACCGGAATCCCGGTGTCAAAACTGACGAGCGGGCACACGGAGCGGCTCATACATATGGAGGACATTTTACGGCAATCCGTTCGTGGCCAGGACGAAGCACTCAAGGCAGTTGCCGACGCCGTGAGGATGCAGAGAGCCGGTCTCAGCGGCGAGAACCGGCCACTGGCATCCTTCTTCTTCCTCGGACCCACTGGTGTCGGAAAGACGGAGCTCTGCAAGAAGCTCGCTGGCTTTCTCTTTTCCACCGAGTCCGCCGTTGTTCGCTTTGATATGAGCGAGTTCCAGGAGAAGCACACCATTTCCCGCCTTATCGGTGCTCCTTCTGGCTATGTCGGCTACGAAGATGCGGGTCAGTTGACCGAGGCGGTCCGGCGCAAACCCTACGCGGTCCTTCTATTTGACGAATTCGAAAAGGCGCATCGCGACATCTCAGCGCTGTTGCTCCAGGTCCTGGACGAGGGCTATCTGACCGATGCGCAAGGACACAAGGTCGACTTCAAAAACACCATCATCGTTCTGACATCGAACCTGGGCGCCGATATCCTTGTCGGGGCCGATCCGATCCACCCATACAAGGAGACACCGGACGGAGACATCCATCCCGACATCAAGAAGGCGGTCATGGACGTCGTCTCGTCGCAGTATCCGCCGGAATTCCTCAACAGGATTGACTCGTTCATCATCTTCAAGCGCCTCTCTCTCCAGGCGCTTCGGGGCATTGTCGACATCCGTCTCGGGGAACTCCAAGAGCGTCTGAACGACCGCCGCATTACCCTTACGGTGCCCGACGAGGTCCGGGAGTGGCTGGCTGAGAGAGGATACGATCCCAAGTTTGGTGCCCGTCCGCTGAACCGCCTGATCACAACCGAGATTGGCAATGCCCTTGCGGACAAGATTATCCGCGGCGAGGTCAAGTCGGGAGATGTCGCTGTTGTCGGGATCAAGGAAGACCGGACTGGTTTGATGATACAGAGCCAACCAAGCGGTGGGCAATAGACGGGAGTAGGGGGCGGTTAGCCCTTGTGTTCGATCAAGTAAGATGAATTGTTTCAGTAATGTAAAACGGATATATGTATCACTAGGAGCGTTCATGATTACCGCTTTCTTTCAACTATGATAAGGGACGATCACCACTTCATTGTATTGTACAATACAGGCGAACGGGTTGTTCATAGGGTATATAGCATTTACGAAGTCAATGTCAAAATACATGATAAGAACCGGACGTAACCCACATACCAAATGTACAAGTTTTTCGGAAACAGTCCCTTCAGAATACGATACCTACCATGCCGAACGGTTGCGGACATTATATGTGTGGTGATGTTCATATTTCTCTACTTGGGCTTTCTCTTTGCGGGTATGTACCCTCCTTGTCAGTTTCCAGCTTGATCCAGCTTGAATACGAAGCACTTGAGAGATGATGTGGAACAAGAGTCCAACTAGATGCCTCCAATGCTGTCTATGCGTCGCTAGTAGATATAGCCTCGTATAGTATACCTATAGGTAGGCAGCCGTTCCTGCATAGATGCCTAGGTTTGAAGTTGTGACTAATGGACTGACTCTTGCCTTCGGTATGTGGCCACTCGAGCCACTCCAAGAGGATCCATTCGCGTACCTTACCGTACTCCGTAGATATCGAAGAGATCATTGCCAGGAAAGTTTACTGGAGAGAGCAGACAAGGAAAAAACTTGAGGATTGGTAAAATTATCAACTTGTGTTTACAGCCTTCACTCCTATCGCCCTCCCAGAAAAACCGTTGCACGCCTGTTTGGTTCTCGCCAACAAACCCCTTCTCTCCTTTAGCCTTCTCTCGAGCAAAAAGACACAGGACGAACCAATGAAATTGGCCGGGTTCCAGGGAAGCAGTAAGATGAACTGATGTCTCTCTCCTGACGATGTATCAAATTGTACAAGATCCCAACCCAGTGTGCCTCCTCGTCCCGAGAGTGACCTAAGTTTAGAACGAGCGTCGGCCAGCCTCTCCTGCTACTTCTTCTCATCATGCGCGTCGTTCACGGTGCAGGCATCAACCGTAAAAATTTTTCATGGGCTAGTCGACTGATTGCCTAACAGATACCTGATAGGGGCGCAATCGAACCATGCTTGGCCGGTGGAAGGGAGGTTTCGATCCCCAGTGTTCCGCTGTCGCTTTAGTTGTTCTTCTTGATTTCCGTAGCCAGCCAATCCAGACCCTCAAACAGACCGTCACCAGAAGTAGCGCAGGTGGATTGGATGTACTGCGAGGAGGTCAGAGCTTGCGAATATACGATAGAGAACAAACGGGCCATCTTACCCAGGTGCGTTGCCGCAGGCTGTGAAGGCCAAGCTTGTCTGTGATCTCGGCGACGCTCATGGCGTTCTGCCGACAAAATTGTATCAGTAACCAGCGTCATAGAGACCAAGGATGGCAGACTCACCGGCAGATCCTGCTTGTTGGCGAAGACCAAGAGAAGGGCATCCCTCAGCTCGTCCTCGTTGAGCATGCGCTGGAGCTCCTCGCGTGCCTCAGGCACACGGTCACGATCGTTGCTGTCGACGACAAAGATGATACCCTGCGTGTTCTGGAAGTAATGTCTCCACAGAGGCCGAATCTTGTCCTGACCGCCAACATCCCACACGGTGAATTGGATGTTGCGATACTCGACAGTCTCGACGTTGAAACCTGGAAAATACAGCGTCAGATACCTTGACCGTCCTGTATCGGAGGGGTGGTGGATCTTAACAGGGGGCGTACCGATGGTCGGGATCGTCGTGACGACTTCACCCAGCTTGAGCTTGTAGAGGATGGTGGTCTTGCCCGCAGCGTCGAGACCAACCATCAAAATTCGCATCTCCTTCTGCTTCATGAGCAGGGAGAGCCAGCTCCACACCTTGGATCCTCCTATACCCATCTTGGCGGTTGATGAAGACTGAAGTGGAAAGACGGACTAGGTTTGATGGATCTGTTGAAGTGACTTGTAAGCAGATGAGCGATAAGCCGCGGCGCACTCGTGACAAGGACTAAGCCTGCCAAACGTTTTGTTCTGATCCCTTGTGTAATACGGACACAAAGAAAGTCGCAATCGCGAGGCGATGGGTTTAAAAGCTGCCGACTGGGGTAGTCTGAGGAGGACAGATATGCGCAGTTCTGTCGAACGAGAAGCGGACAGAATGAGGCCTTAGGGAATGCCAGGCTGCTTCGTACGCACAAAACAGGACCGCGAGCAGCAGCCAGTAACGTGACGGGGGCGTAGGCGGATTGGACAGCAGCCCGCTTTTTCTGCTGGACTCGGAGGCGCGCAAGTTGCGTATTTGGGTCTTTATTGGGTGTGTGGGGGGGGAAGCAGTCAAGAAAGCGGGCGGCAGGCCGAGGCAGAAGGCCGAAGCCGTGATCCACTGGGGCGGGTGTCAACGGAGAAAGAAACTTACTATTCCGGGAGAACCCAAGAAGCGAACGAGATGGCGGCGCGGCTAAATACCGTCAAGAATGGTGCTGGATATGAAGTTACGATGGCGGTGTGGAAGGGAAGTCTTTCGGGGGCGACTGGATTTTGAAAGTTGTTCTTGGGCCGGGCTGAGCCAGGCCAGGGAAGGCAGCCGTTGGGGCGGTTTCCAGGAGAATAAAGGGACCGTGCACTGCTACCTCGACGACACCTTTATCGCCAGGCATTGACACTGCGAGCCGCCCCGCGCCACCTGTACTGGGCCTGTACTGGAATGGTGTTGGACCGTGCCACTAACGGTTCCTTAACATATCTCTTACAGTGGCCCACACTAGGGTGTTAGCAGTCAAATAACGTAGCCTGGGCCTCAGTCCCTTGTCTGCAGCCGAGTCCACGATACGCCTAACGCTCACTAGCGCCAAATCGCCAAGGTGTCCTTGGATGCCCTTGAATCCTGGTGCAGCTCCCGACTGCGGTAACGGACAGGTATTGCAACACAGGTCAAGATCTTCACGCGACCACGCTCTCGAAGACGACAAGCCGCCATGTTCGTCCACTCGGCCGCGAGGCTGCTGCTCTCAGCAGGCCTGTTACTTGGCTCAGCAATAGCACACAACATCCAGCTCCCTGCCCACGGGCGGGAATGCTTCCATGAGCAGCTGCATCGCGACGACAAGATGACGGTCTCGTTCCAGGTTGGCGACCGGGAGTTTGGCAGTGCTGGCAACCTCGAAATTGACTTTTGGGTATGGATGAGCCGATTCCCAATACCACTTCCTTTCTGTTCCTTGTTGCTAACCCTTTTCAAAACTAGATCACCAACCCGATGGGCCAGTACGAGTTCAACGAAAAGTCGGTATCCAACGGCGACTATTCCTTCGACGCCAAGCACGACGGCAAGTACGTGTACTGCTTTGGCAACGAGCACTGGGGCGCCTCGTCCAAGGAGGTTTCGTTCAACGTGCACGGCGTCGTGTACGTGTCCGAGGCCGAGGCGCCGCAGGACCCGCTCGAGTTTGAGGTGCGCCGGCTGTCCGAGATGCTCGAGCGGGTGAAGGACGAGCAGAGCTACATTGTGGTGCGCGAGCGCACCCACCGCAACACGGCCGAGAGCACCAACAGCAGGGTCAAGTGGTGGAACCTGTTCGTGATTGGCGTCGTCATTGGCGAGAGCGTGTTCCAGGTCTGGTGGCTGCGGAGGTTCTTTGAGGTATGCCGGCCAGACCAGCTTTTGTGATTCCCAGCCAGGGAACAACAGATTGAGCAACGCTGACGCACTTACCCGGTTCTAGGTCAAGCGAGTCGTATAAGGCCAATGCCTATCTCGCATTATTCTTTTTGCATTACTTATGGAAGATGATATCCCTGTTTGGTGTAGGGTACACGGATGTGGAGCGATGAAAATGGGCCGGCTATTCCTATGTGGCGTATTGAATGAGCATGTCCCTACACTCCATATGCTGAGTTTGCCGGCCTGTTAGGGCCAACACTATAGAGGCAAATGGCGGGAGATTTGACGCTGCAAAGACTGTGGACTACGATAGTTTATGAAACAATCGTGGCCCGCGGAAAGGTTTGGGAATGTCCAGTACAATAAGCATGCTATGTATATGAAGCGTCTACAATCATTTCCATTCTACCTTCTTCCTCGCGGATATAAGCCGATCAACACATCTCTGACGATTCATTATCGTTCTTCGGGATACCATACCATAATACCATGTGATCATCATGCGACTATATCATGATTTCCATACCCAAAGAGTACCTTGAACGCCGAACTAAAGCGCGGAGACAGCAAGAGAGACAAACCCAACACCACCAGAACCACATCCACAACCACGGCCAGAACTAGAACCGAAACCAACAACATAACATTCATGCCGCAGGGTCCGACTCCGAGGCGAAAGCTACCTCCGCCTGCTGCTCGACGGGCAGCACGACCTCCTTGACGGGATGCAGCAGCATGGGCGGGAGGCACATGCGGCCCTCACCGCCGCGCATGGTGCCGACCGTCTTGTCGTCCAAGCTCAGGTCGGGCGTCAGCTCAAACTGCTCGCCGCCATCATTGTTGACGCGCAGGCCCATCCAGCGGCGGTAGAGGTTTCCTGAGAACCCGGCATTGTAGAACCACGTGAGGCCCATCATGTTGTGCTCGCGGTCGCCGTAGACGGACGTCCTGGCCCCGCCCGAGGCGCCGTTCCGCCCGCCGTTGACCACGCGCGCCATGTACTCGGGCGGCCACGCGCGGTCGACAAAGACTGGGTGCGGCGCAAAGACGGCCTTGAGGCCGTGGTGCAGCGCGACGGTGGCGGGCCACATCTCGGGAAACGCGTGGTGCTTCTTGAAGGCTGTCTCGCGGTGCATGGTCAGCAGCAGTCGCCGCGACATACGCGAGGCCGTGATGATTTGGGCGCGCCGGGGCGGTTTTCCAATCCCCTCCGTCTCGTTGTACCCCGTGATGTCGTCGGCCAGCTTCCAGCTGGTGCCCTCCGGGTCGAAGATGGGGCTGAGCGTGATTAGGTCTGCCTCCTCGCCGACGCCCCACTCGTACCTATCCCGTTCGTACGTGGTGGGCGGCACCGGATCGTTCTCGTGTTCGAACCAGTCGCCTTGGTCGAAAGGGCGCAGAGGACCCCACACGCTCTGCTCGCCGGGAGAGACGTGCTGCGGTGAGGGCTTGTTGTCTCCCGCCTTGGCGCCGGGGACCGCCTTGTCCCAGAGGTTGTCGGGTCCGACGGTGCCGTGCTCGGTCTGCACGCGGGCCATCTGCTTGAAATCTTCCCATGGACCGTGAACATAGGGCATGTAGTAGCGAGCGTTGCGCTCCCAGAGCCCCTTCCGGGGCTGTTCCTTGGCCCAGAGCTCAAGTTTGGAGAGCAGATCATGATAGTGGCCAGTGTAGCGGATATCCATCTCCCACTGCCAGAAGTGCTCGTACTCGGGGTGGTTGTATGCGAAATGCTGCATCGCCATCTGGAGACCACGATACGAGCCGTGAACGGGAAGATCAGGACCCCTGGTCCAAAGGTCGACGATGCCTTGGTAGACGGCAAGCATCTGTGTTTCCGACCACAGAGTGGCAATTCCGCGAAACTCTTCCGGAACGGTCTCGTTGACGCGGTTACGGTAGGCTTCATCATCCGCCCAGATTGGGTTCCTGGCATCATTCCGCACCTGGACCAATAGGTGGACGTCGTAGCGACCGCCCGAAGCGAGTGAAAGTTCCGCGATGAGCGCCCTCAGGTTCAAGATGTCCTCTTCCCTCCAAGCAAATTCGTCCCAGCACCTCAGGACAATCGCGGTTCTTGCCAGTTCACCATTGAGCTTCTCAGCGGAGTTGATCACATGAGAGCCGTTTTCTTCCGAGTCCTGCGTACTCCGCCTAGACATCTGTAAGCCCTCGCCAATATAGAAGCCATGAGGGGGAGGGTCGCGTGTGGCCAGGGGTTTGTATCTTTTGGCATTGGCCTTGTAGCAGCGTCGCTGGGCATCAGCCCAGTCGAGTGTTCGCCAGTCAATCTCCCTGGCCGTTTCCCACACCGCCTCGGCACCCTCGCGCTCGCCGTGCTCACCAACTCCAAGGCCTCCGGCTCTGATGGAATAACCGTAGCCGTAGGGCCCGTATCTACCAAAGCGGTCGAAGCAAATATCTTCGGGAAGCGAGAAAAGCTCGTAAGACCCAAGAATGTTGTCCGGAAAGCCGTTTGGACGCCCCTCCAGGTATCGCAGCGGCGGTATCTTGACCGTTCCCTGGTCGTCCAAAAAGCACTCGTGAACCCCATCTTCAGTCTTTGGTAGACTGGCTCTCGGATAGCCGGTAAACGCTTTGCCTGAAGGCACAGCTTTTGCCTCAACTGGCGGATAAGGAGTCTCTCCGCTGTCTGACTCTTGTTGTTGCGATTGAGTGGCGTTGTATGGCCTTTCCCCGCCAAGGCGCGGATACTGCGGCACGTTGTTGGCCAAGGGGGTCAAGGTTCTGACGCCACCGTAGTACCTGGTGAGGAACTCAAACTGCTCCCACGGGGGAGGGTCTGCTGGCTTCTTTTCCACCTTTCCCTCTGCTATCCTCTTGTTCTCGACCTGGCTGGCCCGCACCAGAAGGAATATGAATATGATGATGGTTGAGATCATGCCAATGCACAGGTACCGTACGACCCGGTTCGGTAGACGGTAAAGATATCTCCGCCTCGGTCGTCGCACGGCAGCCACAGAGCTCTTTGGGGCCATGAGCGCAGCGGCGGACGAGGCTGAGGATGATGTTCGTTTTGAGCTTCCCGAAGTGAGGGACGATGAGGTTGACCAGTCGCTCTCGTCGCCATTATCCGAGCCGTCGTCTGATGAATCATCTACGTCCGAGATCCGTTCCTTCGTCGGAGAATACGGCGTGGAGGAGCGCGGCGTGCGAGGTGGGCGTGTTTTGGAAGAGGGCAACTCCTTGTACAGAGGCAGCTTTGGCCGATTGGCTTCCCGCGAGCGCAGGAAGCCCAGAGACAGGAACCCCATAATTCCTTGTATTGGCGAGACCGTTCTTTGCTGGGTGGTAATCAAGGAGTGTCAGTTGAGCGCCATAGCAGGTTTCTGCATGCTGCTTCCTTACCAAGACACGGAGTGAGACCTGGCTGACCGCACAGGCGCAGTGCCCCGCCGCACAGAGTTATCCGTACAGTTGGAGAGCAATGTGTAATGAGTGTCTCGAATTATGCTTCCAGAGCGTTGATGGTGGTTAGAGTAGTTTGGGTTACTGTCCGTCTTCGACTCGAAAGGGAGAAGTATGGACAAGGCGCATTTACCTTACGGAGTAACTAGTGACCAGATCTCATAAGTTAGCCTGGTTTTCGCAGGAAACCCTCTCTTCGTCGTTAACAACGTCGGTGTTGATTGGCCGTTTCGAAGGATGTGGACATCCATGTTGGCGCGTTGCCGAGCAACCAGCACTGAGCGAGAGTCGCGCGAGACTGTGCCACTGTGGGACTAGCGAGTGGGGAAGTACATACAGAGGTACCTTCGTCAAGTTGCGCAACTTTCATGCTTGCTATGGAAAGTGCATCTTGCTCCTCTCTCAAACACAGGAAGCTGGGTGGTTCGCTCCAGTTCGCTCCACCGGTCCAATGGTCTCGGGTCACTTGCGTCTTGCATCTTGCACCTGACCCAATTCGCCGCTTTCACGGCTGCCGCGCAGGTTATACCTAAGGTAGGTACGACCTCGACTAAAACCAGGAGTCGCGGGAAGGCTTCCAGCCCGAGTGCCTTACTCAGCTCCCGGCCGCTCATCCTGGACCGTGCCTACCTTCTTCAAGAGACTTCAAAGCTACATCCCCCGCTCCCCCGCCGCTCTCGTCTGCCAAACCTACCGGTAGACGGCAGATGCAGGCGCCAGCTCAGCTCAGCCAACACTGAGCCTAGTGCAAGTGTAATGTGCACTCGATTTCGAAATCCCCAAGTTACCGACGAATCGGGCGATTTCGCTGAGGCTTTGGGGTCAGATGACCTGGCTCTCCCCATAGGGCTCGTTTGATGGCTGCGATGCAGTTGTGCAGTGCAGCAGTTACCCCATGTGTTGGCCTGTGGCTACCTTTACTTAACCTTACGCTACCGAGAAACTCCAAGTTTCGACCCTCGCAGACTTCCCCGTATGTCTGGCGGATGATCACCCTGCGCTCTAACTGTCTTCGTTCAAGGAGTGCATATCTGGTGTACAGCACTCCACAGGGCGTTTGTGGAGCTGCTTGACGCATCGTGACCGCATTGTGCATGTCCCATTCAGACGCTCTGTTAGCCCTGATGGCCCAAGGATCAACGCAGAGGTCGACAAGGTCGGTATGCAGCAGTGCGTGGCGACGCTCATGTGGTGAGCTGGAAGATCAAGCCAAACAAATGATGCAGCGGATAACATTATGGCGCTCCTTTTTCGACTCCTCCACCTTGGCTTCTCTTCTTCGCATTCCCGGTCTCGGTTGTGGCTTCTCTGTCCTCATGTCCTCCTCCAGCGTGCAAGTGCAACAGGTAACGGACACCGATTTTCCCTCTGAAAAAGAAAGGGGTTAATGAATGTATTACCCGTTCCTCTCTTACTTCTATTTCAACTTTCCCCATCCACCGTCTAACAACTGGCCAAGGGGGAACACCATTGCCCGCCGCGCTTCGACCGACTTGAACGCAATATAGGAAATTGACCCACCTACAATTCAGCATTTGCTTGAACGATGTCTCTCACGGTGAGCACGGAGCCTGAGAAGCCGGCGGCATGCACGGCGGACGAAGCTAGCCAGGTTGCCGTGAACATGGTCATCCGCCAGGACCCCTTTTACATCACGCTCGATGCCGCGGCTCTCCTGGCGGGCTCTGTTCTGCTCGTCCTCGGGATGCACTTCGTAGACCGGCTTTTTCTCGAATGCCTCATTCTCTTGGTCCCACTAGCCCTGCTCGTCCGCAACGACTACCTCAACTTCTTGAAACTCGGACCCGGCGGGACGCCTCCAACCCCCGCGGGCTACGCCCGGCTGACGTGGTACCGGCTGTTCACTCTACGGGACCCATTCAGCCCGCCTCCGCGGGATCCCGCGGTGAAACCGGCGACCGGGATCCTCAAGGGGCTACCCTACCGGCCGGGGCCGCGGCCGGTGGTGGCCGGGCTGGCGCCGCAGCGGCAGCTGAACCAGCACGGGTCACCCCTGGCCTATGGGCGGCTGCGCGGGGCGCTCGAGGCGCTCTGCGCGCGGCTCCCGCAAAAGTTCGTCACGGCCACGTCCTGCCTCGAGAAGCACGGCTTCGCCCTCTTCGCGCGGCACCCGCTCAACGTGTGCGGTAATGGCGAGGTCGCCCATATCCACACGTCGGACCGCTCAATGCACATGAACCTGCACCCGGACGACATCAAGGAGGTGCTGGAAAAGGGATGGGGGCAGAGGCACCCAATGGCTTGGTACGTCGGTTGCAATTCATTGCCTTGGGAGACGGAGATTGGCATACTGATGTTGTGTTCGTGTGTAGGAAGGGTAGGGTACCAAGTCCAGTCCCGGTAACGTTTACCATGATTTACGCCCCGAGAGGTAAGGCTTCCTCACCCTGATTCTGGAGCATGTATCATGAGTTGCTGAGATGGATCTTTATTTTTCATCTAGATGAGGGCGATTTGCGAATTGTTTGCCGGATCATCGAGGCTGCGATCTGGTACACTCTCGCGGAACGCGCAGAGATCCAGCTGGCCCGGAGTAATCAGACGACGCAAGGAGGTTATTGTCCGAGTGAGCTCTGAACCCATTTTCTGGGGGAAAGCTGGGCGCAAAGGGAAAAGGGGTTACGCGCTGTAGTTACCTTACCTGGTATGACTCAAGAAAAGAATCATACCACTGATTCCGGGTGTAAACTGAGGCTATATATAGCTCTCTGCTGACTTAGACATTGGCAATGTAAACTCAGATGACGGTTACCACCCGACGAATTCATGCTCGCGAACTGGTCATTCATAAATGGGCACATCCGTCTCGAAGTGGTATGGTGTTTGGGCAGGCCCCATAAACCAACATGTCTACCAAACGCTTGTCACAGAAATTGAGAGGTATCTGAGTCACCTATACCTCAAAATACAGGCATCAATGTATGGATACAAGCGGGCTACTTCCCTCCGCGTTCCTCGTTGGGACACCCCTTTGGTTAGCACGGGCCTCGGCAACATATCCTCACAGAATATCACTCTTTCCTACCTCATCTTTGAATCATGAAATGAAAAGAAATGACCGGCGAGTAAACTAACCGCGGTACATGAGTTCCACCACCGAATAAAAAGGAGATGGTGAATGCGCCTCACGAACCTAGGGTGCTAGCCTCTACATGTGATCTGATCAGTTCTTCCTCAAGATAACCATCACATATCACACAAATCTCAAGGAGGCCGGCAGCTCGACACTCACTACGTTATACTCCGCACCGCAATGGTATTTGCAACATGGAATGCGTATTGCCCTCTTCCCTTTCCCTTTCCACCTTTACATGTTCCACACCTCGCCTTGCTGTCTTGTCGATTTGCCATGCCTGCTTGTATACACAAACACATACCAAAGAAGAGGTCGTCAGAGAGACAAGCTAGAACCAGTTTTATACAGATAAGTATCCGTCCCATCCCCCACTCTTGGATATGTTCTACCATGCTTAAAACAAGCCTCGCGAGGCAAAGCCGAACAAATAGGATACAAGGCAAAGGAAGGGGGGAAAGAAAGAACGCTATGCTTGGCGGCGAGTGATCCTCAGAGAGCCCTCACTCCCCCGTTCCTGACCATTGAACCGACCGTCGAACCGATTGACAGATGGACGGATCACAGGAGGCGACTACCTCAACTCATCCCGACTCGGACCGCCCGGTTTCCTTCGAATCGTTTTCGCCCCTCGCTCCCATCGTGGACCCTATATGCAGATGCAACCGTCCACTCATCCCCATCTCGATCTTCATCCCCAGCGAGCACACCCTTTCGACACGACAAAAAAGCGCCTGCAGCATCCCCACGCGCAGCCTCACCGCTCGTTAGTTACCCACACAGAAATCTATCATCGCCAAACGGCCTTCGTTTTAGTAGACACGCTTGAACGGCGGTACAGGGGGGCACTCCTTTTCATCCAGGGTCGTGGCAATGACACGGCGGTACCCGAGGTCGACCTTGCCGTGGGGCTGCTTTTGCCAACTGAGCGTGTGCTTCATCCAGTTCTCGTCGTCACGCTCCGGGTAGTCCTCACGGGCGTGGGCGCCCCTGGACTCTTTTCGGGCGGCAGCCGAGACGGCCGTCTGGGTTCTATATCCCCAATGTCAGCTTCTAACGACTTCTTAGATCTCAGAAAAGCCGTCTACTTACGCGCAGGTGAGCAGGTTGCGAAGCTCGAGCGTTTCTACCAGGTCCGAGTTCCAGATCATGCTACGATCCTTGATGCCGACCTGAGAGAACATCTGGTCGACCTCGGTGATCTTCTTGACACCCTCGTCCAAGCTTTCCTGAGTGCGGAAGACGCTGACATCTCTTTGCATGGTCTTCTGCATGGCGAGCCGGATTTCGGCCGTGCTCTTAGGGCCGTCCGAGTTGCGGATCTTGTCAAGAACCTCGATCGATTCGGCACCGGCATCGGCCTCGATTGGCTTGAGGGGCGCTCCGGGGGTGAAGTTGTCGCGGATAGTGTGCGAGACGGCACGGCCGAAAACGACTAGATCTAGCAGGGAGTTGGCCCCGAGCCGGTTGGCGCCGTGGACGGAGACGCAAGCAGCCTCACCGCAAGCAAAGAGGCCGGGGACAACCTTGTCATTGCCCTGTTCATCGACTGTAAGGACTTCACCCGTGTACCGGGTAGGAATGCCACCCATGTTGTAGTGGACCGTCGGGAGGACGGGAATGGGCTGCTTTCGAACATCGACGCCGGCAAAGATACCCGCTGTCTCAGAAATACCGGGCAGACGTTCGGCGAGAATCTCGGCGGGAAGATGGCTGAGTTGGAGGTAGATGTGGTCCTTCTCAGGGCCGACGCCGCGGCCATCCCGAATTTCCATGGTCATGGAACGCGAGACGACATCGCGACTGGCAAGATCCTTTGCGGTCGGGGCATATCTCTCCATGAAGCGCTCACCCTCGGAGTTGAGGAGGTAGCCACCCTCGCCACGAGCTCCCTCGGTAATTAGGCAGCCCGCTCCGTAGATCCCAGTGGGATGGAACTGCACGAATTCGAGATCCTGGTTCGGCAAGCCGGCGCGTGCAACCATGGCCATACCATCACCCGTGCACGTGTGGGCCGACGTGCAGCTGAAGTAGGCGCGGCCGTAGCCGCCGGTGGCCAGAACGGTGTTGTTGGCTAGGAAACGGTGGAGAGTGCCGTCCTCCTGGTTGTAGGCCAGAACACCACGGCATTCACCATCCTGCATGATTAGGTCGATGGCAAAGTACTCGATGAAGTAGTTGGTCTTGTGCCTGAGAGATTGGCCGTAGAGAGTGTGGAGGAGAGCGTGGCCGGTACGATCGGCGGCGGCACAGCAACGGTACGCCTGGCCGCCCTTGCCGTACTTCTGGGACTGGCCACCGAAGGCACGTTGGTAGCTGCGGGACTTGTGAGCTTAGAATTCCAGGTATTTGGGGGAGGAAACGGGGACAGGGTTGCTTACATTTTGCCATCTTCGGTTCTTGAGAAGGGGCAGCCGTAGTTTTCGAGCTCGATAATGGAGGCAGGGGCTTCGCGGGTCATATAGTGAATGGCATCCTGATCACCCAGCCAGTCGGAGCCCTTGACCGTATCGTACATATGCCATCTCCAATCATCCTCGTGCATGTTCCCTAGCGCGGCGTTGATACCACCCTGAGCGGCAACTGTATGACTCCTCGTGGGAAACAGCTTGGAAATGCAAGCTGTGTTGAAGCCGGCCTCGGCCAGACCGAAAGCGGCACGCAAACCGGCACCGCCGGCACCGACGACTATCGCATCATACTCATGGTCCTGATCCAATCAGTGTTAAACCGGCGATTGCTCAGCTAAAGCGGTGCGTATTCCCATTCGATGATACGTACGATGACCGGGTACTTGCTACTGACGTAGGGCGACGCCTCCTTTGCGCGGAGCGGCCCGTTCGCAATGACGCGGGCTGCAAAAGGTAAATTCCAGTCAGTCGCAAGGCCATATATATATGACTGCAAAGTCGGAATCTCCAAAGTCAACCTACCGGCCGGTCGTGTTGTGGAAAATGCCCGGGTCGGCGCTCTGGAGGCACGCGAGAACTGGCGAACCTCGGGTTAGCATTTTCTGAGCGCGGAAAGCAATGGAAAGCAATTCGGTGACATGAGAACCGAGAGCAACAAGATAACTCACCGCCGGCGCCGCGGCTAGTCGTCTCCAAGCCATTAAAGAAGCCATTGTGAACTGACGGGATCTGAAGGCGAAGAAGTGAGCATTGGAAATATTTGAGCGTTTCTTCAATGTCATGCAACTGCCCGTCGATTCCACGCATCGGCACTCCAGAGCCGTTGGCAAGCTGAACCAATCAGAGAAGGCTGATTACCCGAGTTGCCGGCGAGGCCCGCGTTAAACCCACTGTAAAATCCAGAAATCCACCTAGGAGCTGCTTGCCACGGGCTGCTTAACCCACATGCCGTATTTTACGAATACGTAACTGGATCTCTAGTGGTAGGGCAATCAACGTACGGCTGACTTGTCACTGGTGAGACTGGCAGGTTGGATCGTATTGTTACACCATGAGCCTGTCTTCCGTCGTAATATGTTGTATGACGATATCAGCCACTCATATGAAATGCAACGTTCTGCTATTCAGAGCCTGCCTCAAATTGCGGCCAAGAATCAAAGACCGTGGTCGCACTACGTATGCGACTGCATCCGGGCTCATCAAATACAGTACCGGTACTTGTATGTACATACATGTACAAATACCTCACGAGGTGTGTGAGCGGAACAGAAGCATGTGTCACTCACTCATATACTCCTAGAGGTGAGGGTAACAGCTACCCTATTCCGGGTATGTATGACCTGCTGTAGTACTCTCTGTGTGAGCTCTTCGCCGGAGTGTCGTACCACACCTGTCACCACCAGCCTGGCATTGCGTCCTTTTCAACCACGTTTCCAACTCCTCGTTTCATTGCCTAGGTTGTGTCCGAACAACACTGGTAGCCCTGTCTCAATAATGATTCCTGTAAAGTATACCTCGAGAAAGGGAGAAACAGGGCCCATGTCCATGGCTCCAAACGTCCAGTCTATCGTCATCATCCCTTGAGCGACAATCCGTAGGACTCCAACCGTGCATATATACCGCTTGCTGTGTATGCCAGCCGTCTCTTACTCCGCGAGCACCATCCGCAGCATGACCAAGAAATTTTCTTTCAGCTTGTGCACCTCAGACACCTCTGGCTTCGGGGGCTCGCCGGCATTGCGCCGCAGCCGGTCCTGCTTCCGAGCCCTCCGCCTCCTCTCAGCCTCGATAGGGTCCAGCTCATCGTCGGCCTCGGCCTCGGCTTCGCTCTCCGAGTCCTCGTCCATTGCCATAAACTCCAGGTCGTCTTCATCGAGCCCAAAGTCGCTGGACTTGAAAGCCATTGTGCCGGGTGCCACCTCCGCGGCTCCGGGAACCCCTTCGGCTGCCATCTTCTGTCTAGTCTTGTCTGCGTGCCATTTCTTCCGCGCCTCCTGCCATGCAATGAGCTTGTCTATTTCTTCAATTGCCTTCTCCCTGTCAATGAGGCCACTGCTCGTAGCGCCTTCGAACAGGGCGTTGACGTCCAGGCTGCCGTTGCGGGGGCCACGCCGAAGGAACTCCAGAATCCCCTCAATCCATCCCATCAACTGCGCAAAAAGGCCGTTGTCATGTGTGTGCACCTCGTGGACGAACTTGTAAAAGTTATGCTCGTGCCGCTGGCAGAGGTCAATGAAGGCTTGCACAGTCTGGTTAGGATCCGCTGAAGCATCCTGGTCCCGGCACCTCTCGACAACCTGGACATCCCTTGTTAGCTGCCTGGCAAGCAGATCATGACAGTTGGCTACGCACCTGAATTAGGTCATCGATGAAGTGGGCAAAGTCCGTCACGCTGTTGTACACATTTGCCGACTTGTAAACCCTGACGAGCGGCTCGTAGAAGATGGTAAACAAATCCCGGAACAACTGGAGAGTGACGGGCTCCTCAATGAGACTCAGCATCATAGCCTTGTCCCTTTGCCGTATGTACAGCTTCAATAGCTGCTTGAGATAAGAGAACAGCTGCGCGCCTTGGCGAAGTTCCTCGTCAACGTTCTCGACCGCACTGTTGAAAGCTACGTATGCGTTAAACAGCCGCTCAATCTGCTGCGAGTTAAGCGCCGGGCTGATGAGGTCCGACCGCAGGATCACAACGATGATGTCGGTGCCTTCGTTCTCGGCTTCCTCCCTAATCACGGCTTTGATTGACTCCTCGGCATCCGTGTACCTCTTCAGTTTTTCGACAAAGACCGAGTCCCCGATCTTGTCGGCCAAGTCGTCTATCGACCGTTGGAAGTTTCTGATGCCATCATTTAGAGTCAGTGAAAAGATGCGCTGCATCAGAGACCTCGTGCCAAAAGGCTGGGCCAGAAAGATGTCCAGGACGCTTGACATGACGGCCGCTGGATTGGCGACGCGAATGACGTTCTTCATAAGAGTGTAAGGGATCAACGAGTGTATCCGCTTCGCTTGCGCAAACAATTCTGGGGAATTGTCTTCAGCAAGGAAGAGATGGTAGATGGTGGCCGCTACCTCGATTCGCAACCATTCGGCGAATTTCTGATATTGCAAGCTCAGGTCCTGAATCGTCTCCTTCTCTCTGATTTCCTTGAAGAGCATGGTCAAGCCATTGCGTTCCACAATGTCCTGTCGGAACCTAAACAGAGTCAGAAACAGGTGGGCAGGACATCCTTCTGGACCTACTGTTCCATGTAAACGTCCAGCTCAGCCGCACGTTGTCTTGCAACTTCGTAGAACCGCTTCTGCTCCTCTACTCGCTTCTTGTCTAGGTTTTTTCGTCGGAGGATGTCTTCATGATCCCCGTCTGTTGGCGTTATTGGGTTTGCGGTCAAAAAGTCCTCCATTGCCTTGGTACCGGCGATTTGAGGGTTCTGCAACAAGGAGCGTAGAAAGGCGCGTAGCGAGATTCTCTGGCTCTCGCGGTGTAGCACGACGTTCTAAGAGGGTTAACCGCAGTCCAGGCCGCATGTCCCGAGTCTCGATTAGAAGCATACCTCTTCGGTTCGCAGACCGAACAACGATGGGCTAGACGGCCTACCGTCGACTGAGGACCGCGGGGACTTTCTACCACTGAGCCGATGGTCTATACAGGATACGTGATTAGTCGGCTAACCTCCCCAAAAGTATCAGCAAGGACGAACCTTTCACCGATAAGAACTTTTGGTTGAAATCGCTGTTCTGTTCAAAATTACTCTGGGCGGGGCTGTTGGGATTCTGTGTTGAGGCCGATGAGATGGACGATGTCTCAGAGTTGTTCTCACTATGGCTGCCAACGACGCCGGATGCCGTCGTGTCCGATCTGTTCTTCTTAGGAGGCGGAGGAAGAACCTTGCCCGGGAGCTCGGTCCTTAACCTCTTGTACAGCCGTACAAAGTCGCCGTATCGTCGACCGACATAATAGCTTGAACCGGCTTTCCTCTTCACTCGAAGTAGAAATTCCTGTACCCTAAAAGTTAGCAGCAGTCATGGCGCCCCCGCAGTGGAAATACTTACGGCATGCTGGTGATGCCGAATCCTCCTTTTGACTGAGATCATCCGGACACCGGCTACATTGACATCCCATCCGTTCAAGTAGTTCCCCTCGGGCATCGATGAGATGATCCCGCTGTCGATCGCACTGGCATCGACTATTTCGAGTTCCGAAAACCTAATTCGTTCCTCAAAGCCCGAGGAAGTTGGGATTCCTGACACCATCATCAGCTCAACCAGCTTCTTGGCCTTTGTAGCAAGCTTCCTCCTCTTGGTCTCCTCCAAGCGGTCTTCGGAAGATGAGATGTGTTTGCTAGCAAACGACTCAAGGAACTAAATCCCCAAGAATTAGCCTCAGTCAAAACTGCGCTCCAATACTCCGCAAGGACCGGACCTACCACTTGCAACTTGTCCTGCCAAAACTCTTTCTCCTTGGCCTTGTCGAGAAATGGGAATTCGCGGACATGGTGGACAAAGATGTATCGCAGAATAGGTAACTCAGAATCCAACGGTGACACCTCCCCAAACTCAGACTTGAACGGGGCGCCGAACCGCCGTAGTGCTGTCGGCGAGCTAAGCTCCGAGACTTCCCATTTGACCTGCTCCGATATGAGTTCACGCTTGAGGTCTGGCCGAGGAGGTGGAAAGCAGGTGGTCAGTGTTATGCCTCCTGACAAGTAAGGGATGAACAAAAGGGGCGACGGTGCGGATCGACTAACAATGCTCTTGCTTTCCCGTCAAAGCCTGGCTACGAGGTGGACCGGATGTCGTTCGGAAAGGCAACTCGTGGGATTCACCGGGCCGCGGCTTGGCAAGCTCGCCGTCCGGGGCATTGCCTGTTTCGTCCAGGGTGGCTTCGAAAGCCATTGTCCTCACGGAGCTCGAGGCGGGCAGAGTTTTTCAATTCCAGCAGAGGATCCAGGAGCGTGCCTCTGCTCTTTCGGCTGCAGCTGACTTGATATAAACGAGATCTTTTGCTTCCCTTTCGCTCAGAAGAAATCTTGACCGCAGCAACTTTCTGGGCGCCTTATTGCCGGGAAAGGAATTGCACCCCGGTACCGTGGCGGTCGAATCGTGGCTCCTGCTAAGGTACTGGGATCTGTGCGATGGCGCGGGCGCGTATATACCGTTTCGGCGCTTGAAGGAGGAAGGAGGAAGGAAGAAGCGAAACCAACACACCGGGTCGGCCAGGGAGGATAAGAATATCCTGACGTTCACGTTATGCAAAATAGGAGAGAGATTTTGGAAGATGACGAGGGGGTAAGCTCATTCCACGCTACAAGTCCGCATATGATGGGGGCCCGCAGGCGGAGATACAGATCAACGAACAGCTCAAAAGAGGCAACGGCCTGATTACAAGACAAGTTAATGGATCAGCAGGAGTGGCTATTTATCGGTGCCCGTGAGTCCTGCCACAAAACAATGCTCTTTCCGATTCCACTATCCTGGGCTTATTACTCTGGCTGTCCCAGCGTTGGCGTAACGTACAGTAAACTACCAGTACCTTGAGATGTCGGCCAGAGTAGGTAGCTTGGCGCTTCGCCCTGTTGGCTGCCCGATGACGCATTCCAGCGTCTGGTTGGTGGCGCAGAGCAGCCCAAAGCTTGCGTTCCCCACTGAATGTATTCTTGGCAAGGCCCTGTCTCCACAACATCCCTGCTCTTTCATGGTGAGGCCGCCACTACCTTACAACCGCCCGCCGTGGCCGGCATCCTTGGGCCGTCAAACCCAAACCCGGAAATTTTGTCTCTGAGGTTAGTATGGCCTTTCACAAATTGCGAGGCAGTTGGGCGGAGAAGCCATCCTGTTGTCATCTTGTTGGATTTTGAATTCTCTATCCGTGTCGGTTCAGCTAGGGAACTGATGAGAATGACAGCCCTCTAATAGATGTAGTATGGAAGCTCTACAACACTTCTAAGCTCCAACCCGGCTGCCGAGCTCTGATATTGTCGCTAGATAGTGTTAGTTTCAAATATCTTATATTAAAAGAGATTCCAACCATAAGTATTACGCCGTCCCTGTGCCTGGGTATCAAGTCGTTACAGTAAGTGAAACCAAGCCAGACTTCAAAATGTATCGCGCAATATGAAGGTTCCCATACTCCACAGAAACAACTCACAGCTCATCAAGTGCAAGGAGCGCTTCTGGTTCAGGAGACGGAGCCTTCACCATCCCCTTCCCCGTTCCATTCAGCGCCATGCTGAGCCATTGTGTCGGCGCCTCCTTTGAGGTCCAGAGCATATCTGCCTGCACTTCGGCCACGCCTCTCAGGGTATTAGACCCGTCGCTGGCGATCTGTGATGTTGCTTCCAAGCTGTCGGGCGTATACTGGGCGCCTACATACAGCAGGACCACGACAAAGATGACGACAGATGTGACGATCCAGACGACCTTGAGCCGCTTCCTCGTCCTCTCCTGCCACTCCTTGTCTGCGCGCTCCCAACTCTCGATGCGTTCGCGCACGCCATCTACCCGCTTGCTCAGCAGCGCAATACTTTCTCGTCCCAGAGTTATGCGGTTTTGAAGTGACTGGATCCGCCTCTGCTGGTCCTCAAACTGGCCGAATGCATCGAGCTGCGAGTTGATGTCTGCGACCAGTGCTTCTGTCTCTGCGCTGAAGGTCTCATTCAGCTTCTGCGAAGATTCAGCAAGCTCTTTCAGCGCCGTAATTGTGCCTTGAAGTGCGTTTAACTTTTCCCCGAGTGAGTAGTATGTATCGTCAAGACGTTTAGTCGTTACATTGGCGAAATTCTCCAGGCCAGCGAGCGAGCGTTGAAGACCACTGGAGCAGGGTGTCAATCCACAATTGCTCTAGAGCGCGGGATCTCCTGGTGGCCGACTGACCTCTCTTGGGCCGCAGCCTTCTGCTGCTGCCTAACCAACCCATCGTCCTTCGAATCCTTGATGGCTAGCGCAGGCGCAGGCGAGGATACAGCAGCGCTTGTGGGCATCAGTTCATCTGTTGAGACATGGAGAATGCTTGTCCGTCTGCTGGCGTTCGGACTGGGCTTTGGCGTCACCCCTTCGGACCGTAACACCTCAAATGACCGCCTGTCTTGGACGATCGGTATAGCAGATCGCGAAGCTGAGCTGTGCGTGTCCCGATTCTTTTCCTTAGTTGCGAGCTGCGAATGGCGGCGATGGAGATGGATCGGCGAAGAGATCTCAGATATGGAGCGAGTTATCTGATGCCGCGGCCGACCGGGCAATGATGCTTTATATACATCGCTGCCATTTTGGGACATCGTACAAATACTCTAGGTACCTATGTCAACCGGTTTCCTGTTGGCTTTCCTGGACTTGGGTCATTGGGTCACGAGTTGCACAATGACACCGAAGGCTGAACAGTGGGCGGGTGAGAGCCAAACTGCCAAAGCAAAGCGCCAAGGAAGGTGGGGCCGAATGGCGAACGACATGTGATACCTATGCAGTTATGCACACTACAGTGTATGGTCACAACCTGAACTCAGGCTCAACAGGGAAACCTGTGATGTGCGTCAATCGCGCCTGCGAATTTGATACAACATTTTCTAAAATCTGGTACCATTTCGTCGCTGCCCGGCCATGACCAAGCAGGTTCTGGACTTGAAATTGACCCCTGTCGTCCTGGAAGATAAAGGCCCAGAATCCCTGCTCTGGATGGACTCCAGGGCATCATCACGCCAGAAGCTGCGGATTCTGGCGATGCCTCGCGGTGAATGCCTATAACTGTGCCCAGGCGTCGCTGTTTTCGTCTCGGGAAGTCAGTTGCCACGTATCCCCGCGAAGAAAGCTCGACCTTCCAGGTTGTTACCGAGCCGATCCAGGGGCTGCGACTAGCCGCCCTGAATTCTTGCAGGAGCTGTCCTTGGTGTCCCCAATCTTCGCATAGTGCTTCTCCGTATGCCACGGGGTAAACCAGCCGTATCCAGCACAACCCAGCGCGGTTCGATCAGGAATTGAGCAGTTTGTTGCGCTTCTCCTTGCGCTTCAACCTTTCCACCCTCTTCTTATGCATCTTTAAGGCCAACTGTTCGTATCGTTCTTTCTCCGCCTTGGCCTCTCTCTTCTCCTTGAGAGCCTGTATCCGTCTCTATAGCTCAAGAGTTAGCCGGGCTCTTCATCGCTAGTAGCCAATCTCGCGAGGCCCACCTGTCGCTCTGCTTCCTTTTCTTCCTTCATCTCCCTCTCCTTCGTCTTCAATGCCTGTTGTGCTACTCTCTGTTTTGCCCGCTGTTCGTATGGTGTCAAGCCAGACCCCGGGCGGAAGGCTTTCTTTGGTGCGTGCCATTGCTTGCCTGAAACCTAGTAAGCATCACATGGACATGAGCAGTCTCGGAGCATGGGCGTATGGTACCGTTCTTTCTCATCCCCAACGGCTTTGACGACGACGCCGCTGGCGTAGACGCATTTTCGACTTCTGCGGCAGACATGGTATGTTTGTTGGGGAGTGCGTTCGACGTCAGATGTAGAGCAAGACCCAGCTGGGGCAATAGGCGGTAGGTGCTTGTATTGTTAGGGCGGTCAGGCTTACACTGCCGAAGTTGAAAAGTTTGGGTCGGCAGAATTTCTGGTTCCTAGTGGAGGCCCGCCAGCCAATCTTATCGATCAGGGCTCAGCTGCGGCTGGACTTTAATGACCACGGAGTAGCCGTAATGAGGCGGAAAATACAGATACATTACAAGGCAAGGTAAAGTACCTGTCCGTTACGAAGCATTAGTATTTGCATGATCATCCATATGTGACATTTTCTTTACAATACCCTACATTAATCATATAGAAGTTGAGGTCCGGATAATTGATTACTACTACAGTGTCATTATGTTTCTCGAATCTGTTTGAGATCATCTTTCCAACGTCAGCTGTCAAATTAACCTATTTCTTGGCGATATCACGGGTACCTACTTTTGTTGATACTGGTTGTATCTGTACAGTAATCCAGCCAAGGAGTGTAGTTACTGTACACGTGTATTATCGCGTAACAAATTGAATCTTGGCGCTTGCCAACCGACCCCATTGGCCGGTTTCGCATTTCATCGAGAATTGGCCAATTTCACAGCCGAAAGGACACATCTGGAGTTTTGGCTTACACTACGAAGGTATGGATACTGTGTAGAGTAAAGCAACCGAGCCAACACATCCAGCCCTGCCAGGAACCATCAATTCAATCTTTATTTACGTGTACTTCGTAACAGCTGTCTTAGTATGATTCTGATAGTGACTAGGGACCGCAGGCTGAAGGATTCGTGTAAACGGTCGAACGAGCTTCCATCTCATTTTCGGAAATTACCAGGTACCCAGTGCTGCATGTGGACGTTTACTTCGTATTGTACACTAGGAAACTTCGGCATGCGGAGGTGATTGCCAATGATGCTGGTATTCGTAGAATACAAGTACCTACAATTGCAACTGCTTCACCGGCGGATTAGACCATGGCAGAATACGAAAAGCTTCCATGCAATCGACTTGGAAATCGTAAATGCCTGGCTGTACCGTTCTTGAAAACCGTCAGACTGTGAACACGGCCAAGAATCAAACTGAAGAGCAGCGATAAGGTTTCTATAACTAGGGCGGTGCGGCTTATCTGCGGCTTCTCATTCGTCGTGTTCGAATCTGACGGCGTTCAAGAACCCTACTTGAGAATGGTACGTTATAGGAGCCCAGAGTCACTTGGGCTGAGATGTGTCGTGTCAAGTCAAAGATTTCCCGCCTACAGCGAACATTGCGACTCCTCCGAGGCTGATGTAGGCTTCAAGACTCCATGTCCGATGGTGAGCGGACAGTTATGGATGTTGCCCAGGTAATCGGTCAGCAGCCTTGCAGTTCGAGGTGTGTGAACCTCGAAGGAGTCGAAACAGAGCACCTGCGTTAGTTTGGCTGAATGTTCGTTAGACTGTTATGCAAGTTTGCCCGTGCGCACCCTGTTGGACGGCGTTTCAAGCCTCTAGTTGGACGACCGAGATCGATCTAATGGCAGGGGCTATCTGCAGTCCCAAGGGGATGCTGCGTTCGTCAAAAGCACATCCCCCTCGGTCTGAAGTGTGTCTATACGGAGTGTTAGGTAGTCGAGGTAGTCTCTGGCAAAGGGTTAGGGAAGCTTTCCTTAGGTTTCGCATTCTTGTGAGTGACTTTGCGCTTGATCCGTCAACACAACCTCCGGGGATACCGGGATAGGTGATGGTTAACTTAGTGTAGAGGGGCTCCCCGTCGATATTTGACCCCGCCCCTTTGGCCTTGGGAGGCGACTCCAGGTCCTTACTCCATCTGAACAAGTTACTCTGTAAGAACAGTACAAACCTGGAAGTTTCAGACAAACCATTTGCGGTACTGTACAGTACACTTCAGGTATTGTACAACAGGCGATTGCATCGCAGTCATAACCAAGTCCAGGTTGTCTATACAATATATATGTACTTTGCAAACCCTTTACTGTGCTCACTGTTGACCGAATTGAACTCTCACAGGACATTGCTTCGTAGGGAAGGTATAACCAAGACTCAAGTAGGAAAATACACAGTGTGTACAGGACTCGACAAGCAGTTGGTGACTTCCCAGGTCAGTTTGTGCCAAGGCTTTCAAGAACCAGCTTTCAGCTAGCGTGTGAATGGAATCCTGGACGCAGTTGGGCGGGCCGCAGGAACATTGGCCTAATCTTAGCCAGTTTGGGTAATAGCGGGGTACCTAACGCGGCATACGATGAGGCGCAGGCGATCACGTAGCCCTCCATCTCGCGATGGTCAGAATACGAAATTGGCTTGATAACGGAAGAAAGAGGGTCATTACTGTATTCCACACAAACTTGGGACAAGCAAGTCCATGGTGCTGGGTAAGCCTAGGATCATGAAGTTGAGTGCTAGCTGTCCTGCGAAGCGGCTTCAGTTGAAATTCACCCGGATGACCGCAGTTCTGTCCTCATTACTTAAATGCTCCTGCCCTGAACACCAGCCCGGTAGAGCGGGGAATTCGCTAGGTTAACTTCCAGACGCTATCTTAATCGTTTCCCCGCAATGCGACGATCCTGGGTTCGTTTACGCGAGTAGCGAACTGGATAACATCGATAGTAACATTCGCCTTTCGCTAACTTCACTCTCAGGGGAAGATGGAATTGGGAAGGGGAGGGGGTGAGTGGGGGAGCATCGAAACCTCGTCCGGTAACGATGGACTGTGAGGAGGAGTGAACAAACTTAGGGCACCGTTTTCGAATACAATCGGCTTGAAATTTGCGGTCGACACTCAGGTAGGTAGTTGTACAACTGTCGCAGAGTCAAGTTCGACCAAAAGTGCCCCATCACCAAATACTAGTAGCCCAAGGCCTTATCGTTTAGCGGCCGGGGCGGCCTAGTTCTTGAACAAATCTCGGAGCTTGCGGCCGCCGTCAGCACTCGCCTCCCTGGCCCACACTGTACTCCACTGCAATTCGCACCGTAACAATCCTTCTTGGCACTGTCTGAAATTGCGGTTCCTGTCAGCCCCCACCCAAGTTCTCTGTGTAATGTGTGGGTTTGGCCGCCCTCTTCTCATTCACCCATCCTCCCCTTCTGAATTCTCCTTCTGCATTCTCTCACCACTTCAACGTCGGTCTGTTGACCTCCCGACAAACTTTGGCTCAATCCCAGCAGCAAGTCTTCGTGATTTGCGCTGGCCTTGGCCGTCCACTCCTTTGATACTTGAATCTTGTTGGAAACAGCATCTCAGTTGCCTAATTCTTTGTTGCTGTCTCCCAGCAGTTGGAGCCGTCCGAGTTGTCGATCAATGGTGGGTTTCTGGCTTTTGCGCTCTTCTTCGCGACCTCCTGCCTTGGTACTTGTTTGCGTCGCATTTTGTGCAACATCCTTCTCCCTTGGCCTGGCCCAATGTTTTCGGCTTTCTCGGTTATCGCTGACATCTCCCAGATCGCAGGCTGCAATTGTTTGTTAATCATTTAATTACCCCCCTCTATTGGCCGAACCACGACCAGACCAACGTCGTTACCTCGACCGCGATCGCAGACTGGTATATGTTGGGCGCCAGGCGATCGTTAGTTCGAGGACTCTATGTCGTTCGCATTGATTTGAGCTGCCAATCGCTTCTGGTGCCGCAGAGCGGCTTGGAATGATGGCGGCTACAATTGGACCCGACATCATGATGGACACGCCTTACGTGGACTGTCTCGATCATGGGGCGTCACCGGAGCTCTCAGGCTCTTCAGCCGTGAATGACAGCAATCTGCGTCCTGCAAATCCGCGGGCGTCTCCGCGACCGAACGCGCCTCCACCGAACCCGCCTTTCGTTTTCCCTGCGAGGCCAACATCTTCCTCAGCGCCTTCATCTTTGTCACGGGCAACCGGCAGGCGGCCGCGCTCTGCAATAGAGCCACAGGAATCAATATCAAGGGGTAGTTTTGAGGTTGACAAAACTGGTTCCAGCTCGCCCACGTTGCCGGTGTTCTCGTTTAATCCAGGCGCCTCTCTGCCCCCGACACCGGGTCCCGACAGCGTATTTTTGAACCTGCCGCAATCGCCATCTGCCCCCAGTTCGCCGCGGTCGGGCCTCGCCCGACCAGCCGGCCTTGGACACCGCAGAGGAGGGAGCGAATTCGTTGGGGGCAGCATCCGTGACGGGGAAGCCATTACTGTCCTCAACAGCAGTCCAACCAAGTCTGACGGCGGAATGTCCTCACCATTGCTACAACCGACTGCGAAACCCCGAAGAGGACATGCACACCGTCGGTCTGCTGCCATTTCTAGCCACGATCTGTCGTCAATCATGCTCCCTCCATTCACCCCGAATGTGAAGGTCAACAGTGCGCCGACTAGTCCTGCTGTTGCCCAGCCACCACCCAGCCCAGGTTTTCCAGCCACAGAGAAGGCCGTCCGAGCCGAGAAATCCAGTTCCTCGTTACAGGAGTCCTGTGCTGGTAGGACTCAAAATACATCGCCATCAGTCGTTCAATTCGAACCTGCTTTCAAGCCCCCTGTTCGAAATCGAGTAGGATTTTCGGACACGCTGGAATACATCCCAAGGCCATTGTCTCTGGTGTCCACCGATACTTCCAGCACCGCTACCGTTCGGCCTGGGCACTCTGTTTCTGGCAGCATTTCGTCTATCATTTCTCTTCCGAATGCTGACCGGGAAATGAAGCACCCCCTGGGCTCCACTCAGAGCGCAAAACACAGTGATAGCCGACCAAGCACCGCAGGGGCGGTCATGGAACGGACTCAGAGTTCTCAGGAACAGGATAGAGCCCTTCCGTCACCCCGACGAAGAGGCTCGATTCCCTTGTTGGGCTCTCTGCCACCTCCCATTCTGCTCGGCTCGGCGACCCCAAGTCCCACCAGATCAGCCAAGAAGTGGTCTTTCTTCGGGCTCGACCCTTTTGTTACAGGATCACCTGCTCGCTCTCAGCCCAATAGCCCGCACTTTGTCGATACTCCCTGCAGCTTGCCAGGATGTGCTTCCGCGGATAGCGCTCCAAATGCATGTTTGAATGGCTCTGAAGGAACATTGAGCGCTCCGAAGCCTGCCAGCAGAAAGAGAAGCAAGAAGCAAAAGAAGGTCAAAACATGGGCAGGCTCCATCTTATTGCGTAAAGGGAAATACCGGTATGGCAAACAGAAGCGAAGAACGCCAACACCACCTTTGCTGCGGCATACTGAGTTGGTAGTTGATGGTAATGATGGGGCGATGCACATGTCGTTTGAACCGGAGCCGTCGATGCCCGCCCTCACTCTAACCAAGTCGCCCGGCCCTGAAGCTTGGGAGACGAGGACATTCTCTAGCCCCGGTACCCTACCGGATGAGGATACCTCATACCCCATGATTGATCTAGACGCGGCGTTGGGTCCCTTCAATACCCCATTACCACGGAATCCAGAATGGGAAGCGGCACAGAGGGCTGGAGGTCACGTTAAGAAGCAGCTGCACAGTGCTGCGGGTATGAGCCGATTTTCCGGCCCCGGAATGCATTATTACCACCGGCGAGCTGAAAGTGCTCCGGAGCTGGTTCCCTTTGAAGGAGGGCGGTTCGGATTCCCGCGTTTTGGAAGCAGCTCCACAATGGCCGACGTATTCGAAGAGGACGAAGAGGACGAGGAAGACTCTGCCACCAATTCAGCCAATACTACAGGCGGACAGTCAACACCGGTCGTTGAGACGCCGGGCGCGGAGAAGCCAGCGGCGAAACAATCAAATGAAGATGCTGCTCCGTCGGGAATGACTCGAATCCAGGCCGAAGCCGACGGTACTGTGCTGCCGCCGACTGATGGTAGCCAGCTCCAGAACCGAGCTTCGACAATTGCTACGAGGTCTAGATCAGCCGAGCCAGCAACTTGTGAAGAGGCCGCCGCCGGCGAATATTCTCTTGGAATTTCGACGGGTTCGGCAGCGTCTCCGGGAAATGACAATTCTGGTTCTACCACTCCGTCTCCCGGTCATGTCTTCCGGCCGAAGGATTTAGCTCGAGTCGAAGTCAGCCCTCTCAACCTCCCATCTGCATCGCTAGCTCCTGTTAGCCCGTATTCGATGACGCAATCCTCAGCTTTCCCGTCGCCGAGGTCACCAATGTCCTACGATGCCCATTGCATCTCGACTGCTCCATCGTCGGTTTCAGAGGACAATTTCCAATCGTTACTTATGGGAGAACCCGGCCCAGAGGTCCGGATATCGGTCGATGATATTCCTTCGTTGACCAGCAGCAATTCAACCATGACCCGGGACAGCCTGTATGCTCAACATCCGCAGGCGAGGCACCCACCCTTAGCCAACCAGCAGAGGCCGGCGTCGTTCACCTCGACCGCTTTTGGCCGAAGACGTTCGAGCCTAGCAAGTCTGAGCCGGCTCATAAGCAGCTCACACGGAGAGAGAAGCAAGCTGTCGATCGAGGTTTCGATGGATAGCGAGCCGGAGAAGAAAGCCAAGACTAGCAAAACCAAGCGACTTAGCCGGATGGTGCAGTTTTGGAAATCAAAGGGGAGCGATGCGACATGACAACTTGAATGATTTGACAATCGACCGGGTAACATGGGTCAAAGCGTTGGTGCGCCACTGAGTTGACGGGGATACGCGTGTAGGAATACGAAGGAATTTGCGATTTTGATCTTGCAAACTAACGTTATGGAGTTTTTGACGGCAACATAAGGACAAAGGTCGCAGCAGCCTTGGGACAGGAATTTCGAGTGCCAGAGTGTGCCTCGCTTGGTGGCAGCTTGGGGGTGGACATGACGGAGACGGACATATGATTCACAGGTAGCGATGATTCTGATTACCAAACTTCAATGTACATGTATCGTTTATGCGGAGGGAATATTTGCGAAGCAGTTAATACAGCGACGCCAGTACCTCCGCTAGTCATTACACTGCGAGATTACTTGCGACATTTGAAGCTGTCGTGGGATTCTCGTTGTAGAGAGCTCTACTCCGTAAACTTCTACGACTACCATAAGATAGGTACAATACTCCGTATGGTGTGAGACAGCTTCGTAAATTCCGTACTGTAACGCTACTCGTAAGTACACGTAATCCGTTTCGCAGTCCTAGCCTCGGCTACTAGCGGCGCACGACGCGCCGGGTGTAGGCGCGTCTCCGGGCCAGGGCATTAATAGCCAGCCAGTGCCATGTGGTATCCTATGTGATCCAAAGACGATTCCCACGCTCATATTGCGACCTCGGGGCATCTGGAAAACGAAACCGTCCGAGCAAATCCGACTGGAAACTTCAACTACTGGTATCCATCGGACTGTATAACCTGACTCGGACGTTTTGCCCAATTGTAATGTACTGGCGGCAGCCCGTTGGGAAAGGATAGCTCCTGCACAAGTACGAATACCTACTGCAGAAGTCGGCAAATAGACAAGCGAGAAGTCCAAGAAAGTTTAAGAGACAAACGGACGGACCGCCCGGTGATGTCGGCCGCGTCGTCTTCTTCGTCCCGCAACGCCATCCGCCGTCTTCTAAAGGAGCTCGAGACGTGGAACAATGTCGAGTCGGCCGGCGAGGAGGGTATCGAGCGGCTCGGGCCCGTCAGCGAGGATCAACTGCTCAACTGGGAGGCCGTGATCAACGGCCGAGGGGTCGGGCATGGCTATGACCGTATGTTCCTCCCACCTCCTTTCCTTTCCTTCCCGGCACTTCCCCTTCCTCCGATCTTAACCCTCTCCAAGCAGCTAGCTAATTCTTCGACCCCGCCAACTCCAGACGGCCGCTGGCTCCTGCGCATCACGGTGCCCCCGACCTACCCGCTCCAACCGCCCCAGATCGCCTTTGCCACCCCAATCGTCCACCCAAACGTCCACCTGCAGACAGGCGAGATATGCCTGGACCTGCTCAAGGACGCGTGGTCGCCCGTGTACAGCGTGCTCGAGTGCGTGCGCGCGATCCGGGTGCTGCTCGCCACGCCCGGGCTGGAGTCACCGTTCAACGTGGATGTCGCGGCGCTCCTGCAGAAGGGGGACGTGCTTGGGGCGAGGGGGTTGGTTGAGTTGTGGGTCGATGAGAAAAGGTATGAGGGGAAGTGATAATCTATTTCAGGGTGATGCTCACTCATCCTCGAAGAAAAATGTGGATGAGTCATAAATTAAGACCGTGGTTTTCCTTTCGTCGGCTTGAGCCCTGGTGGTTGCCCGGCGAGGTATTTCGTCCATAAGCAGGTATTTAATCTTCTAAGGGACAAAGACTGGGACGTTTCGGAGTGACTGGCGCAATCTCACGGTGGAACTCAAGGGTAAAAGTTACAGCAGGACATCAACAGCATCGTTCCTATAGACTCGTGCAGCAGCATAATAATGAGCGCCGCATCCAACCCTCGTATATTTTCTCATCACTTGCTTGCCTGCCTGCCTGGCGTCGTTACTTAGCAATGACAATGTCAGCCCAACATATGAACCTGAAATCGGCCATCGTATCTAAGCTCATAAACGCTGTCATGGCATATGGTATCTTACAACTCCGCAACCTAGGCGATATCGGCCGTCTGCCTTGGTCTCTCTAACTCAGCAGAACGGAAGGCTTTCCGGGGGCCAGCGGCTTTCTGCCTCTTCTGGCTACACCCGTATATGCTACCGTAAACAAGTCGGGGTATCAAATCGTGACGTTGGCCGATCTCCCAAACTCCCGACATCCGTTCCACGTCTACAACTAGACGCACAGAACAGAACCTGCGCTAGTCCAAATTCCCGGGGGAAGACCATATCTGAGTGACCGCGCGGCAACCTTGAATTGTGGTTCCCATAGCGTGTCACTCATTGTAGTGGTAGACCTGTCATCTGTCAGCGCCACGGGTCCGCCACTCAGCGGCGGTGTGGGGGAATGCATTACCTTGTAATTTGGCAGGCCAACCGGTTGCCAACCTAACCTCTTGGCCATCTTCGCGAACCCCTCAGTCTCAATCAAGTGGTAGAAGGCGAAGGGGGGAAACATGGCCCCGTCTCGGTGAACATCGGCTTTCACTAGCAACGCTGCGCCACCCACACCGTCCAGCGGAACCTCCTCGTGGAGAAGACCGTCTGGTTTGGCCATCTTCGCCATAAGCGCTCGGTAAGTCGCCATTTCCGCGTAGCCTTCCAGCAGGATGTCGTCCGGATCCATGTGTTGTGCCATCTCCTGCGCCGTGGGGCTATCCTGCCAGTTGTTGTAGTCGTAAGGCCGTTCGTCCATCGCTTTCGTCTCCGGATTGTAGAATCGCTGGAAGCAATTGGGCGCAATGACGGGCTTGTCGTGTTTGGCTAGGTCTTGTATAAGGGTTGGCGGGGTCTCGACGACATCGGCGTCTAGCCAGAGGACCCAGGACGTCGACGGACCGAGGGTGGAAAAGAGAAGTGAGTTGCGGGCCTTGGCCATGGCTGCCCGTCGGACCTTCTGGTTCTGCATTTTGTGTCGCTCGCTCTCATCCTGAGATGCAAGCGGCGGGTCGAAATCCTGCCGCAGTATGATGATGCTCTTGAACCTGTCCTTCTCTGGCCCTGTCTTCTGGGTTTTCGCAATCTGTTTCTGCAACTGCGTCGTCGCCAGGTTCCCCTCCTTCGTCTTTGGTAGGATGAAACCCAGCGTGATCAGCTCGTGAGGATACGACAGCTTGAGCAGGTTGTCCCAATATTCCTGGTAGAAGCGGGCCATAGGGGTCAGGATGAGAATGTTCTCGCGGTTCTCGAGCGGATTCGGCGTGATTGTGACATTATTGAGGTTGTAATGCGCGACGGGCGGCGGTTTCGGCTTGCTGCCACTGGCTGGCTTGCGGAAAGGGGATGTTGGCGGCGAGAGATGGTGAGATGCAGCCGTGGCCTTGCGAGAAGGAGAAAAGTCGGGAGCGGAAGAGCCTATTACAAAGTATAGGATAAAGATGCAAAGAGCAGCACCAAGGACCAGCGTCACTGGGTTCGTCCTCTTCAGGCGAACCGGCCCCATGGGGCGCGCCATGGGATCGTCGAGGATGGATCAGGAGAATCGGTACATAGAAGGGAAAGGAGCGCGGTGCGATGTCTGCTGCTGCGCTCACTGTTTCGCATCGAGCGTCGCCCAGCGAGCTGTGCAACGCAGCGGCAGAGTAAGGAAGGCTGGAAGCAGCGCTCAGGGGATGGACTTGGCCCTGGAGAGCGACCGGTGCCCTGTTGCAGCGGGCGGTGGTTTCTGGAGTCAGATGGAAAAGTTGGCGATGAAGGTTAAGTTAGGAGATCCGAGAAATGGAGGACAACTTGTATGATGCGGGATACAGGGGTTTCACTCAGCCTACGAATCTGTATGCGGTGATGGTACATAATTACCGGGAATCAAAGCGTTACCATACCTATTGCGCCGTCCGGTGGTCACTTGTCAGCCAGTGGATCAATACGAATGCTTTGTGATTCGTAAGAATTGTATCCGTACCTCCTTACTCCCGGTATGTACTTCGTACTCCTCCGTACGTACCCCCGGCTGTGCTTCGTACTTCGTATTCAGCCAGGCTCCAATGCTCTTCTAGTCAGTTACGTAGAAACCAGTTACTCCAGAGACGACGGCTGGCATTTGGTCGATGAGAAAGGAGAGAGCATACACTACATGTGTGCTGGTCAAGTATTCAAGATCCATTCATCAGGCCCAGGACCTGAAATCGTGACCAAGTTGATGGAAGATACAGTATATTGGACAGTGTGGTTACAGTGGCAGGGTCAGAGCTGCACACCCACGTCAGCTGCAGCCTGGTCTGTCAAGCTCACTTCCAAACCTCCCTAGAGCTGTTTCGTACCTTGCCTACGTCGGTTATCAAAGGATTAGGACACAGTTCGCCACCTCTCCAGGAGCTGCTTCCTATATTCGTCCCCCCAAGTGCACTGGCAACGACAACAGTAGCCCGAATCACGCAGTATCGCATCACGGTACGAAATGTCAATAACACCGATTATCACCTTCAAGGCCGGCATTTGCGATGTCGATGTCTGTCCCTTCCCCCAGCCCCGCCTGTAACCAACTGTCCAACTGACCAGTGCTAGCAATCCTCAAAACCGTTCAAGGTCAAAGCTCGGCCAACGCCAGGCTACATCTACCTTTATTCCGAAGATGGTACAGTTGCGATTGCACAATAGCCTGGTGCTTGGAAGTCAAGGGCTGACGCAACCACAGAACTAATTCATTTCTGCTGGCGGCCTCGAAACGTGCCCCTCACCGAGCCCGAGCTCGATCTGGTCATGGTGCCCACGGACGGCCATTTTGTACCATACGACACGCGCGCCCCGAGCCATGCGACCTCCAAGACCAACGGCCGCATCTTCGTCCTCAAATTCTCCTCGTCTTCCCAGAGACACATGTTCTGGCTCCAGTCAAAGCCCCAGGGTCGCAGCGGAGACCCGGCCTGGCTCAGCCCGAGAGATTTGAAGATTGGAGAGATGGTTGACAGGCTCCTGCAGGGTGAGGAGGTGGACGTGAACCGCGAGTTGGCATCGATCCGCAACAATGACGACGACAGCCGGCGGGATGCCGACGATGACGAGACCATGGAAGACGTTGAGGGCCACGGCGATCCACATGGGCATCACGGAAGCGGTGATGGAGGTGCCGGCCCAGACGCCACCGGTGGTGACTTCCGGCAGGAAGGCGAGGATGCAAGGGAAGGAGGAGCAGACGGGGCCCGCGCGTAGGTGACATTTTCCTCATGGATACAAGTGCGTGCTGTGTGTGGGCCAAGGGAGTCTCATCCTCATGCGGGGGCATGGGCTGAATATGGTGCATAGCATGGGGAAACCTTGCAGTCATCATGTACCTTCTAGACACCGACCCGCCGAACAATTGGCGAAGAGCAATGTGAAAGCGGCATCGCACTGGCCTCCAATATGGAAATGCTTGCACAGGTGCTAATTCGATTGACAGGGCAAGCAACAATGATGCTGCCGCCGCGGTCCGGAACTTTCTCGACTCCCTCAAGGGCGCCCCTGGGCTTTCTGGCGGCCGAACCGAGGGCAAGGACTATCCCCTGCTCAACGACCTCCTTGAGACATCCGTTACTATTCCCATGCTCGACGCGGCTACCGACGAATACGTCGACAACTTGCTGGGCTATCTTCCCCCGACAGTGCTCGTTATGTCCCAGCAGGGAGAGGATGCAGACGCCATCAGCAGAGAGCCCGGCGCGGAATCTGTTGAGGCTGCCAAGCAGGCTATGAGCTCGGACCAAAAGCGCGCACTCCTCAAGAAGGTCCTCCGCAGTCCGCAGTTCAGCCAGAGTCTTCTGTCCCTCACGATTGCCCTTAGGGACGGGGGTCTGCCGAGCATTGCCGAGGCCCTAGGCGTTGAGGTGGAGAACCGCGGCCTCGTCAGAGGCGGAGCTGTTCCCCTTGGCGGCGGTGAAGCCGTTGAGGCCTTTGTGGAGGGCGTGAAGAGGACGGTGCAGAAGAAGTAGGTAGCATGGGAGAATCTTGACACGGTCCTTGACCCCTTACGCCCCAGAGACTGTTAGGCACCTCGCCGGCTCTGTATTATACGCCCCGGACAGATACGAATGTGCGTCGCACACCTCAAATAGAGCGGCTCTCTGTCTGAATACTAGTTGTCCGCCCGGCCTCTGGTTGATTGCTGCACAACAGATACTGTACATGGTACTTGTCGACAGTTGAATGCTACGTATCCTTCGTATCGTATGGTATCGAGAGTTACAAAGTACAGTACCTTTTGTAATTCTTACCGTAACCCATCTCGCAGTTGTGGTGGGGTAAGTGGGTTGCGTCAGCCCCTTGGTCTTGAATTGAACGTCATCCGCAGTTCTTGGTGAGCTCGTTTGAACCTTCCATCATTCATACGCCACGCGGCAAGCAACAACCCTTCTAGCCAAAACCCAGCGCCATGGCAGGAGAAGCAGAGTACTGGTCGTTTCCGACCAATCCAGAAGAGTTCGACCAAGATGAGCGCATATCTTTTTCCAAGCTCGACAACAAGTACATTGCAGTGCAAGACGACGGGACTGAGTACGAATTCGATCATGGGTTGAGGCGCTGGATCCCCATCATCGACGAAGCCCTGATTGAGGAGCAGCAGAAAGGCTATATGATGCCCAATGCCGATGACTCCCACGATGATCGACAGGGTGGCCCGCAGGGAAGAAAGAGGAAGATGGACCACTCGAACGACCGCGAGGTAAGCTGCGCGCGCATGCACAACTGCAGCGTCGGCCGTCCCGCACGCCGCCACGCATTCCTTCTCCCATAGCCCAGCACATGAAAGACAGAAGAAGAGTCAAGAGAAAAGAGCAATTCCGAATGCTCGCATCCGAAATCCGCGGAGAGACTGACCAGCCGCTCGATGTTTCCTCTGTTTGCTCGCCAGCAGGACAATCACACCAAGAACAAAGCCGCTAGGCGGCAGCAGGGTAATCGGGGACCGCCGCAGCCCAAACAGAACACGGCCGTCTACGTGACGGGGCTCCCGCTAGACGCCACCGTCGACGAGGTGGCCGAGCTCTTCTCACGCAAGTGCGGCGTCATCGCCGAGGAGATTGACAGCGGCCGGCCGCGCATCAAGATGTACACGGACGCCGACGGCAACTTCAAGGGCGACGCCCTCATCGTTTTTTTCAAGCCGCAGTCGGTCGACATGGCCATCATGCTCCTGGACGACACCGAGTTCCGCTTTCCCGCTCCCGGTGAAACCTTGCCCAAGATGCGCGTCCAGGCCGCCGATTCGAGCTACAAAAAGACCAAATATGACGGCGACAGCGAAGCCGGCGCCAGCAACAAGCCGGGCGAAGGCGACAACAGCAGCAGCAACGCCCGGCGCAACGGCCAGGACAAAGCCAAGATCATCAAAAAGACGCAGAAACTGTCTGCCAAGCTGGCCGACTGGTCCGACGACGAGCCGTCCGCGCTGCACACCAACGACCTCATCGCCGCCGCCGGTAGCGCCAAAGGCGGCAAGTGGGACAAGGTGGTGATACTGCGGCACATGTTTACGTTGCAGGAGCTGCAGGAGGACCCGGCCGCGCTGCTCGACATCAAGGAGGACATTCGCGAGGAGTGCGCCAAGCTGGGGCCCGTCACCAACGTGGTGCTGTACGACGAGGAGGAGGAGGGCATCGTCAGCGTGCGCTTCCAGACGCGCGAGGCGGCCGAGGCCTGCGTGCGCCTGATGCACGGCCGCGCCTTTGACGGGCGAATCGTCGAGGCCTTTTTTGCGACGGGCAGGGAAAAGTTTAGGAGGTCCAAGAAGGATTCTTCTTCTGCTGGCGGTGGTGGGGGTGGTGGCAGCGGCGAGGAGCATGGTGATTAAGTGTGATTTGTACGATTGACACTTTCTCGCGTGGACATTCTTCATCACTTCCCCTGGCGCTTTGCCACCATACTACCGTTTCGACAGGCCGTTCCTGAGACACGACTTAGGTAGGTCCTCAAATAGGTAGCTAGCTGTGTACAATCAGTCTTGGTCGGACTAATTTACCGTCCTGTTTACACAAGTTTCCCCGTATGTTGTTCTGTTGTGCAATACACCATTCGTCAGGCTCTCGTGTGCTGGTATGAACAATTCTGGGACAGAGCACCCCGGTTGGCCGCGCGATCTTTATAAGCCGATAGGCATGGTGGAGCTCAAGGAGATCACCGATCGATTACCAAGGTGTACGAAGTGTGGACAATACCTTCCATCTCTAAGCCTCTATCGAAGTGTTGAACTTTTTCCTCCCCCCCCTGATTCAGCTTACGCCCGTGCCCGCCATGTTTGGCTGTGATAGAATCATGTCCGGAGCAACCGGGCCCGAAGGTGATTCACTAATAGTACATTCAGTGCACTGCAGATTCCAGGTGATGGGTATCTCCGTTGGTTTTTTTTTTGTTCCTCCCTAGCACCGTATGTTTTATGAATGTTTCTAGTGGTGGAACAGCCGAATGTTCTGTTCAACAAACGTGATGCCCAGCTTCTCCGCAGTCTCAAAGACGGGCACATCGTTTTGGCTGCCTCCTGGAGCAGCAATGTACTTAACTCCTGAGCGAGCGGCACGGTAGACATTGTCGGTGAAGGGGAACTGAAGGTGGTCCAGTCAGTGGGGAGGACCTTCTACGACAGTAGTAGAGGTAATGAAAGGAAGGGCTTACAAAGGCATCACTCGAGACCACAACGTTAGTCAACTTGGACAGCCACTCATTCTTCTCCTCCTCGGTGAAGGCTGCAGGCACCTCCTCGAACATGGCCTCGAAAGTTTCACGCTCCGAACCAGACTTGGGCAGCTGGCCGCTGGCCAGCAGGTCGATGGCGTTGCTCTTGTCCGGACGCTTGGTGCCCTTTTTCCACTTGATGCTCAGGATACGGGGGTGGAAGCGGAGCCACCAGTTGTCGGCCTTGTCACCAGCCAGTCTGGTGCAGTGGATCCTCGACTGCTGCCCGGCGCCGAGACCAATGACCTGGCCCCTGGCAGCATAGCACACCGAGTTGCTCTGCGTGTACTTGAGGGCAATGGTGGCGACGGTGAGGTCGCGCAGCGCGCTTTCCGGTAGAGGTCCGGAATTCTTGGGCGTGATGACAGTCTTGAAAGAGTCAGGGGAGATTGTGACATCGTTGCGACCTTGCGCCAGGCAGATGCCGTAGACTGTCCTCGTCTCGCTCTTGTTGGGCTCGTACTCAGGGTCCATCTGGAGGACCAGGTACCTTCCCCCTTTCTTCTTCTTGAGAATCTCTAAAGCTTCCGGCTCGTATCCGGGGGCAATCACGCCGTCGGACACCTCCTTCGAGATGATGCTGGCTGTCGGAATGTCGACAACATCGCTGAGAGCAATCATGTCGCCAAAGCTGCTCATACGGTCGGCTCCCCGAGCGCGAGCATAGGCCTGGGCGAGCCCAGAGGTTTCAATGCCGGCAATGTCATCGACCATGTACACCTTGCGCTCGTCGGCATCCAGGGGTTCGCCAATGGCAGCTCCAGCAGGAGACACATGCTTAAAGCTGGCAGCAGCGGGCTTCCCGAGGGCCTTTCTGAGCTCCTTAACCAGGGGCCAGCTGTTCAGGGCGTCAAGGAGGTTGATGTAGCCAGGGGCACCACATAGCACCTTAAAAGGGAGGTTGCCCTCCTTGACGTAGGCCGAGGCGGGCTTCTGGTGAGGGTTGGCACCGTAGCGTAGCGGGAGATACTGCAGGCCGTCGCCGGCGTACTGCTTGCGGAAGAAGTCGGCGATGGCAGCGTCGTAGTCGGCAGTATGCTCGAAGGCCTTCAGCGCATAGAGTTTTCGACTGGACTCCTTGATCTCGCCTGACTCGAGTTCCTTCAGAAACTCGGCATAGTCTTTGGGGTCGCTAAGGATGGTGACACGAGCGTGATTCTTTGCGGCCGCGCGGATGAGAGTGACGCCGCCGATATCGATCTCCTCGACCGCTTCGGGGACGGTGACATTGATCTTGGCTACTGTGTCCTTGAAGGGATACAGATTGCAAATGACATAGTCGACCTTGTCGATGTTTTGTTCAGCGAGGTCCTTTTCGTCCGAGGCGAGGTTGCGAGCCAGGATACCCGCATGCACCGCGGGGTGAAGGGTCTTGACCCGGCCTGCAAGCATCTCGGGGGCCTTGGTGATGGCGGAAATGTCCCTTGCGGCGGTGGGTGTGCTGTCAGCGATTTCTCACTCTCAATAGCCGAGACTGGACTAGGGCGAGCTCATACTCTACGGGAAACCCGGACTCCCTAATCAACCTCGCGGTGCCGCCCGAAGCCAGAATGCGGACACTATGCTGGACAAGCCCCTTGGCGAGGTCCAAGAGGCCGGTCTTGTCGTAGACCGAGACAATGGCGATCCGCTGTTGCTCAGCCATCGTGGATGGATATGTGTGTTGGGGCGGGGAAGGTGAGACTTGGGCAAGGGCCAATACTCGACACCGTCTGTGTGAAGGGGCTAGATGGTTGTCAAACTGTCAATGGCGTGCTGGATTCGATTGTTCGGGTATTTATTCTATGCTTCGGGCCTTCAAGCAAATCGCGACTTGCCGCGCCGGTCGGACACTGGCAGGTAATGAAACGAGGACAAGCTTAGCAGGCGGGAACTAGCAGAAAATCGCCTACACAGTACACCATGCAGCTAAGGTAGGAGGTTGAAAATAATTCCTTCCGTCACGGCCCTGTCACATGGACCTCACCCGCCCTCTTCCATCTCCCCGTCATGGAGGGGGAGCTAGCCGTGACCGGGACCTGCCCCGCATGCGAAATGGATTCAGTTTTGTGGTGGGCTGTGGGCCCTTTTAGGTGGCTCAGAGTGGGTAAAGTACTGTACATACATACATACAGTAGGTATAGATAGGTTGTTAGCGTCTGCAGTGCCCTCGAGCGCATAAAACAGCGCACCGCCCCGAAAATCTGGACTCGAAGAAATTCCCCTCAATTGCCCCCTTCCCACTGCTGGAGAAGAGCATGCGAAATTCCTAACATTGAATTTGCACTCTTGGAAATTACGGGCGCAATGATGTTCTAGTATACTGCGTATTAAGACTTGATGGCCATAGCGCTTATCACGAGTGTTACGGGGTACTTATCAGCCCTATCATACCAAGTGGCGGGCGGGGCAGCTGTGATTGATAGCTTATAGGGGCTCCTGTCGGGAGACACAATCGCCCTTCGGGGCATTTGGTCAATGTAAGTTTTACCTAATGGGCTTGCGTTGCACTCTGCAACTCTGCAAAATGCTAACTCAACACCACACAGTTGAAACGATACAGAGAAGATTAGCATGGCCCCTGCACTAAGGATGACACGCTACTCAAAGAGACGCTACCAATTTTTTTGTCCCTATCTTCTGGTGCATAAGTGACCAGTTTTCTTGCCATGAATCCGAAGCCCTACTATGGTGAGGGTGGTTATCACCGGGCTTCGAGAAGTTTAGAGTTCGAATCCTCGCGGGTTCGTTCCTCTTTGATCAAGGCGGATCAAGCCCGTGGCACCAGCCCATGATGAGCTCCAACGTTACAAGGTAGTAGATACGGTAGGAGACCAAACATACCCTACACTGACAATGGAATATGGGAGATAGCCTTGAGTAAGTGGGTCGATTCGATAAGTATATGTGTATATATATCACTTATACTTTGTCCAAGAGAGATGAGTATCAGGTCAATCCATGATCCAATCCAACGCCGAAACGCCCTGCCTAGCCTTATACATCACATCCAAAGCAAACAAGATCCAGCTCGCTCTCAGCTAAATGACACTCAATCAATCCTGCCACATCCTACCCAACAGCCCGTCCTCCTTACCCAGCACCCCCCTGCGCTCCTCATCCTCAGCAATCTTGATAATCAGCTCCCCAAACAGCCCGTTTGCCCACCCGAACCAGCTGCGCGTCCAGTCGGCCTCGTCCCACGCATTGACCGTCTCGTGGACGACGCCCGTGCCGTTGGTCGAGTTGAGCACGGCAAACAACTGCTCGGCCACGGCCTCGTCGCGTTCCCGTGACGAAGCGAAGAACCCCCCGACCAGTTCGTCGTCAAACGCCGTGAGCGCTGCCACCGTCGCCGCCATGGGCCAGCCTTTTCCCGGGCCGAGGTGCGGGCCCCCAACCGCGGACAGGACGGGGCCCTTGGCGTAGTAAGGGTTCGCTGTGCTTAGGACGAAGCGGCGCGTGTTTTGGTAGATTTTGGCGTAGTCGTGCTCCTTTTCCTTCTCCTCCCCTTCCTCCTCCTCCTCGCGGGAATTCGTTTCGCTGGTGGTGGTGGTGGTGCTGACGTTAGTAGGACTGGTGCTACTTCGGGGAATGTGCTTGATCCATTTGAACATCCGCGGATGATCCGCTACTACTTCTGCGGGGGGGCGCGTGTAGTTCCACAGTGGGAAGGCCAGGAGCGAGGGCACGTTGGCGTCGTCCATCAGGTTGGCGCCGCCGTAGCCGTCGACCTCGTAGGCAAAGATGTCGCCAAAGTCGCGGTGAGTCACCACGGCGTCGCGCGCAATGCCCCGACGGATACCCCTTGCGAGGTTGCGCATGTCCGCCATCAGGCCCTCGGCTTGTTTGGCCTTGATGCCGCTCTCTGCCAGCTTCTGCATGATGACAGATGCCTGCTCCAGGTAGGCGGCAAACATCATGTTGCTGGGCGTCAGCAGCTGGAAGATGCACGCGTCGTCGCTCGGGCGGAACGACGAGCGCACCATGCCGTTCTCCTTGACCGGATTTCCGAGCCCGTTGTTGGTCAAAGTCTCGGACCCGCGGTCTGTCCAGCCGGTGAAGGTGTACGCTGAAGGGAGTACATGGCCCTCGTCGTCATAGGTGCCGAGGCGCATGGCGGCCGAGGCGTTGACGGCGGCTTCCACAGCGTCCACCCATGAGTACTTGCCGAAAAAAGCGAGATCGCCGGTGCGCGCATAGTAGGCGGCGCTGATCTGGAGAAAGGAAGCGAGGCTGTCGAGCTCCCACTTGCAGTCGAACACCAGTGTTTGGTTATACGGGGGGTTCGGGTGGTTCTTTGAGTAAGCGTCGTTGAAGGTCGGCGGGATACCGCTCTCGACCGGCGGCTGAAAGGAATGGCAGTAAGGCGAGATGATAATGTAGCGCGAGTGTGAGTTGATGAGGCCGCGCCAAAGGCTTGCCAGAGAGTCCGGGTCATCGGAAGGCTCCAGCAGAGGCAAGTACGAGTACACCTGGCTCGCCGAGTCCCGCAGCCACATGGCGTCGATGTCGCCCGTGATCACATACGTCAGCTCCTCGTCCGTGACTACCTGCTCGCCCGTCGCCGCGTCCGTCTTGTTGGCATAGCCGCGCCACTTGATCATGGTGTCGAGCGTGTTTGGATAGCTGTTCTCAAATAACCGAAACAGGTCCGGGTCCCGGATCGCCTTCTTCAGGCGCTCTATCAGTGCTTCCAGCGAGGGGAGCCGGAATCTCCTGCATTCGGGCGGCGGCCGGACGTAAGGAAACCTGCGCCAGCCTTCGGACAAGGGCTCGGGCCTTTGTCTTTGCAAGTCCTGGAAGCTGACACATTCGACCGTGGGCTGGGAGGGAGTGCTACTGGTAGTACTAGTACTCTCGATCTCGCCGCCGTTGATCTTGGTTTCACCTTTAACATCATCTGCCTTCGATGATGTCCAATATGGGTTGTTGGTCGCTTCGGGCGCAGGGAGCTCCTCGACATGCTGGGTCTCGCTGTGAGACGATTCCGCCTCAGGCCGCGGTTCAGTGTGCAAGTCGAATGGCTTGCTTCGAACTGCGGGAAGCGGGGTCTGATATCCTAGCCAGAACACCACGAAGGTCAAGAGGATTGCAACGCCGACGATTTTCCACCGTCGGGAGCCATTAAAGAGAGCCATGTCTTCCCAGCGCGCATATCGTCCCTACCACGCACGTATTAAGAATTATCAAGGCAGCATGGGTTGCGTTAGGAAAGGTAGAGAATCCAATCTCACCTGTTGGGTCTAGAGCCGCTTTAGGAAACCAGCCAAGACGGAAAAGCTTTGCCTAGAAATGTTTAGCCGGACTGCCTGCCCATTATTTGATAATGATGGATGGGAATGTATTCGTACGTGTATGTATGTACCACTATTACCTTGATAATGGCCCCTGAGGGGATACGAAGGTTCGAGCCCACGGGTAACATCACTTGCAGTGGCAACCCCTGAATTTTTTGTCCAACGTCCTTTCTTTTTGCAGCTCACAGCTTTATCACCGGGTATTTTCTATCCCTGAGTCCCTGCACTGAACGCCGTGCTATGCAGATACGAACAGTACTGTACTTCGTAGTCAACACTCATTGCGATACCTCCTCGCTGCTGCTAGACTGCAGCCCTTCCTCTTCCCCTTCACTTGCCTGGGGGGGTGGTGTCCAGGGTGCCACGTCCTCGCATCCGCGTGGGACACGACAGATGTCTCTCGCGTCGCACGTCTTCCACAACACCTCTCTCACCTCCTTGAATACCTTGTCGACGGCATCCATGGCCCAAATCACATCGAGGTGCTCGTACTCCGGGATGACCTTGGTGTGGACCACACTGACATGCGGCTCTCGTCCTCGCTCGAATCTGCGCAGCAGCTTGTCTCCGTCCACAAGACAGTCGTTCCCACATACCCAAAGCGCAAAGGGCGGCGCCTGGTTATTATACCACGCCGTGGATCCCTTGGGCCGCTTTCTATGCGTCTCAGCGTCGTGCACCGGGTTTTCGCCGTCTCCTTGACCCTCAAAGTCGGGATTCGCAGCCGCTAAGATGTACCGCCTCCGCTCTTGCTCGTGATCCTCACGTTCCTCGGCGCGCCACTCCTCCTTTGTCGCCAGGATGCACTTTTGCTTGGCAAAGCACTCGCGGCCGAGCCACCAGCGCATCGACTCGGCGCTGACATAGACGGGCGCAAACTGGAACATCCTGTCCCGCAAGCCACGATCCCACCGCTCGTCCGTCCAGTTGAAGAGGAAGGCAAACACCTTGTACCCCAGCCAGCCGTACAGGCGCGGATGGAGTGTGGCATGCATGGCCATCATGAACGGTATGAAGGCATGGATTCCAAACATGAGGCGGAACAGAGCCGGCGTGATCACGCGCATGAACTTGAAGTACATCTTGCCGATCAAAGGTCCCGCATAGGCGGCGGGCGCGAGGGCGCAGAACACGGTAAGCTTCTCGCCCAGGTCCGGGCGCTGCTCCTTGGCCAGGGCAACCAGCGCCTGCGTAGTGCCCTGCGAATGGCAGATCAGCCCAATCTTGGAAAAGCCCGTCTCGTAAAGCACCCGCGACGTCAGCGCCGGCAGGTCGAAGACGCCCATCTGGCGTATGTTCCAGCACCACATGCGCGGATCCGAGTAATCGAGCAGCACGTGCCGCGGCTTGAAGCCGCAGCGGTTGTTGCCCAGCCAAACATCGAAGCCTGACTTGCAGAGGAAGAAGGCCAGCGAATCGTCGTCGTTGACACAATACGCGCCTGAGCTCTGTAAGAGACCGTGCATCAGTAGGACGGGGAATTTTGGCCTCTGCGTCGAATTATCGGTGCGACTTCGTTTGGCGTCTGCAAACATGTCTGGGCCATGATGGCCCCGTTCTTCAGGCGGTAATGGGGTGTATTCCTTGGGATCGTAGACATGCCAAAGGTCGATGATGAAACCGTCCTCGGTCTGGACTTGGAATTCCTCCATGTCGAGGCCTACCCGACGGGCATAGTAGGCTGGGTCGCACACAATGGGATCCGGGCCGCCCTCCGTAGGTATGAAGCCGACATTATCGTCGCTGCGGCCTTCCGCGTCTCCCCGGAAGCGCGAAGGTGACCCCTTCTTTGTCCAGTTCATTTCCTGTTGATTTCTTAGTCTTGCCCGTCTTACCTCTTCCTTATAGAACGGGCGACTAGCGTCCGGATCTTGGCAAGTCGCCCGCTGCCATAGGCGCCGAAACCAGGGGCCGAGGCTCGTAAAGAGTGCACCGAGCACGATAACGCCCAGAAAGGCTAGGCTGAGGAAGAAAGAAGATATCCGGAACGTGAGACATTGGAGATCGCGGAGAAGAGAGGGCGGCCCATAAAGCGGTAAGGGAGGAAACAGGGGGTTCGTATGAGATGGTGGCATCGACCTCGTCAAGCTCCCGTCTGTTGATTTTGCGGTCCCATTTTTCGACTCTTCTGCAGAGAGGCTGCGGACATGTTCCTTGACAATTTCGGCCCACTTGGCATCGCCATCTGGAAATTGGTCACCATTTGCAAGCGACGTTGATGGTTTGTGACCCTCCAGCTCCTCCAGCTCCTCCCTCAGGACGTTCAACTTGTGAGCCTCTTGCAACGGTACAGTCGGTAGCCGGTTCCCTTCTGATGTGACGATAACCGGGTCGTGCGGCGTCACGAACTGTGCCTCAACCGCCACATCATCGCCCTCGCCATCCCGTAAGTGATGGTGCGACAGCTTCTCGGCTTGTTGCGCAAACTCCACAGCAACCCTGCCAAGCAATCCATGGTCGCCATGTTCGGCAGTGAAGGCATTGGGTGGCGCACCGGTCTCCTGAAGGCAGCTTTCTTGATATTTCATGGTGGAATTGCAATCAATCGAGGGGGCAATTCAAAGTGGGGCAGTCTTGCAACAGGAGGCCGTGGTGACTGTAGGAAGCTGATATAGATACTAACAGACAAAAATAAATACATAATGAGAGTGGTATGTTCAAGTTGGAAGACATTGAGGTGAATATTAGCGAAGCCAGGCAAGATAGGACGGCCAATTGACGGTTGCGGAAGGAAAGTTCCCAATCGACGTCATGGCGGATGAGGGTCGGGAAGCCGGTACCAAGGGACGGGGTTTACCTGGGGAAGAGGCGAGCCCAGCGATCCATGTGGCAACTGCTAACAATCTCTCGGAGATCAACCCAATCACAAAATAAATAACCGAAAGAATAAGATGCCAAATTTCTACACGGTCTCTATGGTATCAGCCTCTAACGTCACCAATAAGTGCCAATGGGGCTGCAATAGGAGAGATGAGGAGGTTGAGTGGTGTCCAAATTCCAGGCCTGTACGGAGTACGCAAGCATGTGAAAATCGTACAGTACCAACGCCGCGCTGCCCTTGAATTCTATAGGCCACAAATGTCTCACATCAAAACTCAGAAAGGGCACCTCAGTCATGGTGCCGAGTTGAGTGGCATGCCCCACCGCTTTTTGCGCTTTCGACAGTGAGGAAGTCTAAACTTTGATATTGTAGCAGACGGGAAGTAACCTACCTATGTAGTACCCATATACCACGCTTGCGCCGTCACTCTAAAACAACAGCTGAAGAATGCCCCTTTCTCTCTCTCTCATACGATCTCCATGTGGTGAGCCAGCCGGTCGAATAGCTCGAACTCCATACGTTCAGCGGCCTTGGGGCCGGCTTGGATCTCGCCCATTATATCCGAACCTGGCGGGAAGTCAAGTTCATGAGTAGCTTCTCCTATGCCTCTCATATTTGCAAGGACCGCCTGGCGAAAATGCCACCGGAGGATCGAGTCGGGCGGACGGCGGGGATCATTCAGCAGGTGCCTGTCCAGGCTTTGGCCAGCCACTTGCTCTGGGTCTCGAACGAAAAAGGTTATCTTGTACCCGTTCTAAAAGTGTAATAACGTTAGCGAGAACTAGATATACAACAATGATAAAGAAACCTACATCAGGATTAATAGAAAACCCATAGATGTCGAAGAACTGATGGAGATTCGACCCGAGAAGGATCCCATTCTGTACCGAATTGATTTTGCCCCCCTGAGGTGGATCAATTGTGATCCGACGCTCATAGTTGTTCTCTCGCCAGTGTTGTTCGTATGCTAGTGGGAAGATGTGCGCTGCTTCGAATCCCGCCCAGATATCAATATTAGCATTGGGATTCTCGACTTTGGAAACAACACAACGGCCGTCGCGAGCCCGAACTTGTTCTGTGAATGATCGTACCCGGCTACCGGTTCCAAGGGAGAGTGCTCGCGTGAACACTACCTCATCGTTGACCTTGATAATGTTCTTAGAAACGGGGAAGGCTCGGGAGATGTTAAAATGGTTCAGTGCAGACTGACCTCAACACTATCTGCAGTAACTGTATAATCCCCAGGAAGAAGGGGCTGGGCATCTCGTAGGACCTCGTCTCCACGTTCGTTTTGGACGACGTAATCATCTGAGGTGATGAGAAGAATGTCGAGCATCTGGCAGAAGTCCGTATTGGTGATGCCCGGTGTGAGGATTAAGCCACCCAAGGGAATACGATCTTGACTGTCGTTCAGGTCCCAGATGAAGACATCACGGCCACGATTTCGATTGCCCGGCATTGTGGCAGGGAAGGCGGCGGTATGAATGGCGGCGGAAGACAGATGGCATAACACTGGGCAACTCCAGCGAGTTGATATCAGGTTGTCAAGAGAGAGGTCTCGGGTTGCCGAACGAAGAATCGAACTGAGAGCCTCAGCAGACTAAGAGACGACCCGTGGGAGATGAAATTAAGAAGGGGAGCTTGACTTGTACCGTATATTCTCGAGAAATCAGCCCTCCCCTACTGCGCAGTCCAAGCCTGGTGGCCTATCCCAGCCTTGCACTATGCAATGCGCGTCAACTTTGCTGATGTGTTGCGAGGTTGAAGTTGGGGTTTGAAGTGGGTGGAATACATGGCTAGAAACGTCGCTTGCCTTAGACTGTGCAGTAGGTGAGGGCGGTTTTCGTGAGAATATACGGTATACCCAATGCACTGAATGCAGTTGGTACTATGTACTCCACCGAATGGTGCAGTCATGAATGAGACGGAGTGAGTATGAGGGACTTCTGACTGTTCGAACCTAGTGTCTGTCCCTTTAGACTTTATAAAAGAGGCAATAGGTATTGTTCTCGAACGCTGGATCAACACTTCCAGTTGACTTTTAATGGTCAGCGTGACATAACATTAGTATGGGCCTACCTTGGGTATGGACAGTTGGACATTAGAATTTAGGGGTGAGATGAAATCATGAACCACCTCATCCACAATTCCACATGCAGTGAATGTGAACGTCCAGATATAGAGAATAGAGGGTTAGGGTTGGTAACACAGCGGACCCTTCCTCCCTGCCATGTGCCGAGGCGAAACGAAACGGAAGCCGAGACCACTGGATCTGCGAACGGCTGGAACCATGGCGTCGAGTCTAGCTCTCACACTGAATCGCGGTGGGTTGTCCTTGTGTTGAACATGGCTTCCTGAGACTTCCTGAGACTCAATTGGGGTTAGAGTTGGCATTTGCATTCTTGTTGACGTTTCTTTTCAGCGTGGTGCAACCCGCTCGAAAGCCCAGGCGTTGGGTAACGGTACCGATTACCTTATCTTACCTGCACCGAGGCCGCCGAGCGTATACTAGGTCGGCACAGTCGGTACCGCCTCCGGAGCGATCCCCGGCCCGCAGATTGACCAAGTGGCCGGGTCAGCCACCAGCCCAAACGCGGGTCGCCGGAAGCCGTCAGACCTCTGCAACGGTTCATAATGCCCGCTTCCGAGGGGGGTGGCAGTGTCCGCCGCAGACGGGTACGAAGGCGCCGTCAAGACAAGGCAGCCGTCTCGGCACGTCTGGTCCTCGACGACCACATCAAGACCGATGTGGGCATTGTGTCCGAGGACCTGTTCAATGAGCTATTTCCTCACCTGCGGCACGGTTGGTTGTCCTGCCCCTTTACCTCGAGTCTTCCTCGCGCAGTCCTGGATGCTGATTCTTCATGGCCATCCCAACGCAGCCGACAACCAGGACGACCAATCGCCTACCCTCCCTGCCGCCCTCCATGTCGCAATCGCTCCGTGGACATCGATCCACCCACCCGAGACAACCGACTGGACCATAGTTCCTGTTACGCCATCGTCTGCCCTTGCCCCGTCGACCATCCAATTCTCTCCCTCCTCGTTGGCCCTTCAGTCCTTTGCCGTGAATCTCAAGCAGGCTGCGCCCTCGCGACTGGCAACGCAGGGCCGGAGTGGCATCGAAATCTTGGTTCTGGATGTTGCTGCCATAGAATTGGACACGGTCTTTGTGAGCCTTGAAGGCGAGCTGGCCAAAAGACTGGAAAATGGGGAGGGCACCTTTTTCCGGGAGCACCCCATCCGCGAAGAAGGGACAACCCCAGTGGTTTCGACCCCTGAGGCCCGCTTGACGGCAGCTTTGCGTGCCGCACTAGGCACGCTCAAGGTCGTCCATACCGGCGACCTTTTCCCGCTGCCTCTCCCGCCGCATCCCATCACCCATGTTCCGCCCAATCCCGGCAAAATTACTCTTTGCGAGCCTGTCGCTCAGGGAATATTGGCTCCCACAACCAAGATCATCGTCTCCGCCGGCCGCATCCACTCCAAGCACAACCGCCCGTCAGCCCCGATGCCGCAGAGCCGGGGTCTTAACGGCGCCACGGATACCGACTACGATACCTCCAACGACCAGTTCTACTCTGCCGCCGAGGAAGGTGTCCGAACTGATAATCCGACCGACATTGCGGATGCTACCGCGACTGAAACGGAATTTGAGGAGCCAGAGGCCGAAGACGACGCTCTGTCGGACGATTCCATGGACGACATGATCTCCCTTCAAGCCCCCACCTTGTCATCTGCCATAACCAGCGGGATCGCTACTCCGGCTACAATCGGGCGAGGGCGGAAAAGCAATGGCATCAGTGGCGCTGCTTCTGTGTTTTCAAGTTTCACCGCGACGACGGCCCGGCCAGATCGGCCACGCGGGCGCTTGTTCAAAGCCCAGGGATTATTGAGGCCCATTCCGCCGGATGTCTTACATCCGAAGCCGACTCCCCAAGATGACGAGGAAGCGAGGATTTACGTCGATGTCAGAGAGTTGAACCGAATCGGCTGCTTCTCTGGAGACTGGGTGCGGGTAGAAGCAGCAAGGGAGCCGCCCTCAAACGGGTTTGGGGCATTCGGACTGGGCAGCTTTGTGGCGCAGGACGCAGGGGAACCTGTTTGGAGGCCAGCAAGAGTCTACGGGCTGCCAGAAGGCTATTCCAACCGGCCGGTGGCTAGGGTTGCGAGCTCGAAATATGATGATCGGAGGATGTCCTTCTTTGAATCCCAGATTCAGAAGCCCTTAAGCCCTGCCGTCTACCTCTCACCCATCATGTTAGCGAATCTCGAAAGCCCTCCTTACCTGCGCCTTGCGCCCATCAAGAGGCTCACTCAGGCCGCTAAGACGTCGCAATCCAAGCTGTCAAATCACACTCAGCCGCCCTTTGCCCGTGAGGTTATTTTACAGCATGTTAGAACTCCAATTCCGGTTGAAAGGGACGTACAGACCGCGGTCATGGCTGGTCTGAAGTTATACTTTGAGAGGCGGTTACGTATCGTCAGAAGAGGAGACCTTATTGCTGTTCCCATCGATGCTCAACTCGGCCGGGCATTGCAAGAGACTACCGCTGCAGCTGACGATTCACCCGTTGATGATGTCCTCGGTATGATTGCCAGCGGCAGGTCAGACCATAACCTACGCTACGACGAGGTCGCGTGGTTCAAGGTTGGCCACGTCCAACCGATGAAGCAGGATGGGGTGGAAGAAGCCGACGAGGAGGAGGATCCTTGGGGTTCTGTCACTTGCATAGACATATCCCTCGCCCACCTGGAACAGACCGGCTCCGTGACGAGCCGTGTCCCTGGCACAGCGACAAGCAGTTGGCGCTACTATTTGGGGCTCAAAAAGCTTCCGAAGCAGTCCAGGAGCCTCGAGAGCCCGTTAATGGTGGAGCCGGATCGACGGTATGTCTCGCCGCTCAGGCGAAGACTCCGGGAGCTCATGGCCGCCGCAACCAGCAAAGCTGCGATCCATCTCAAAATGACCCCCGTGGCGATCCTCCTCACGTCAACGCAACGAAACATTGGCAAGGCTACAACCGCATCGCAAGCGTGTATGGACATTGGTTTGCACACCTTTACTGTGGACGCGTACGATATCGTAAACGATTCTGGCGCTGGAGGGAGCGACGTGAAGACGGCAGGCTTTTTGACATCACGCGCGGAACGCGCCATGAGCTGCGGCGCAGACTGCTGCGCTCTTCTCATCCGCCATATCGAGGCTTTGACGGCGGATCGGATGGTCGCGTCCATCAAGGAGATCCTGGCTGACGCCAGGGTACTGATTGCTACCACAACAGAAGTGGAGAAGGTGCCCGACGGTATCAGGGCTCTGTTCACCCATGAACTAGAAATGAGCGCGCCTGACGAGTGCGAGCGTGAGGGTATCCTACGGTCTATCATGGATGACCGCGGGATAGCCTTGGATCCGGAGGTCGACCTCAGCGGAATCGCCCTCAAAACAGCCGCCCTCGTGGCAGGAGACCTGGTTGACGTTGTCGAGCGGGCGCTCGTCGCGCAGCGGTCTCGCCTGGAGCAGTTGTCGGCAAAAGCTACCAGCGGAGAGCGCATCGTGACCATTCGGGACGTACAGGTAGCTGGCGGACCGGCTGCCTTGGGCCTCAGCAAGCAGGACTTTGAAGTTGCCGTGGACGCCGCCCGCAAGAACTTCGCCGACGCCATAGGCGCGCCCAAGATTCCCAACGTGACCTGGGACGATGTTGGAGGGCTGAACAACGTGAAGGAAGCGATTACCGAAACCATCCAGCTGCCCTTAGAGAGGCCAGAGCTGTTTGCCAAGGGCATGAAGAAGCGCTCGGGGATACTCTTTTACGGACCCCCCGGCACCGGCAAGACGCTCCTCGCCAAGGCCATCGCGACCGAGTACAGCCTAAACTTCTTCAGCGTCAAGGGCCCCGAGCTGCTCAACATGTACATTGGCGAGTCGGAAGCCAACGTGCGCCGCGTCTTCCAGCGCGCTCGCGACGCGAGGCCCTGCGTCGTCTTTTTCGACGAGTTGGACTCTGTCGCGCCGAAGCGAGGAAACCAGGGCGACAGCGGCGGCGTCATGGATCGCATCGTGTCGCAGCTGCTCGCCGAACTGGACGGCATGTCCGGCGGGGAGGACACGGGCGGCGTGTTTGTCATTGGCGCGACCAACCGGCCTGATCTGTTGGACCAAGCGCTCCTGCGGCCCGGCCGCTTCGACAAGATGCTCTACCTCGGCGTGTCGGACACGCACGACAAGCAGCTCAAGATCATGGAGGCCCTGACGAGAAAGTAAGTTTTTCTACCAACCCCTGTTCCCCATTCATTCCACCTCCTCATCCATCGCTAACCCTGAAATAAAAAGGTTCACCCTCCACCCCTCCGTCTCTCTGCGCTCCGTAGCTGAGCGGCTGCCCTTCACCTACACGGGCGCCGACTTCTACGCGCTCTGCTCCGACGCCATGCTCAAGGCGGTCACGCGGCAGGCCCGCCTCGTCGACGCCAAGATCAGGACCATCAACTCCCAGAGAGAGCAGCAGCAGCAACAACCCATCTCGACGGCCTACTTTTTCGACCACTTTGCCATGCCCGAGGATGTCGCCGTCGTCGTCACGGAGCAGGACTTTCTCGACGCCCACGCCGAGCTCGTCCCCAGCGTCAGCGCGGGGGAGCTGGCGCACTATGAGCGCGTCAGGGCTGCATTTGAAGGGGCGAAGAAGCAGGAAGGTGGAACAGCGGCCCGATTGGGTGGTCTGGCCGAGAAGAGAACGGTTTCGGGTGCGTCCGGGCGAAGCGTTGGTAGTAGTGGCGGCGGCAAGGGCAAGGGGAAGATGCCCGTGGGCAAGGGAAAAGGGAAGGCGGTTGCGCTGGATAGCGACGGGGGGTACGATCATGAGGATGATGATGGGGATTATGAGTCTGACAATGATGGTGGTGGAGGGTTGAATGGGAGTGTCAGTACCGTATTCAGGGATAAGGGGAAGGGGAAGGAAGTCGCTGCGGCGCCGTTTGGGGACGGCTTGGTGGGAAGTGGCGACGAGTCATTGTATGACTAGTTTTATCCTGTAAGGGATTGTATTGGATGGGAAGGAGGCAGGTAGATGAAATGGTAATTGTCGTGGGCTCTTGGATATGGTGGGATTTCTCTGTGGCTACCCCTGATCGTGCAGGCATCTAATACCGGACCCAGATGACTTACTATCGACATTGGGGGACATGAACATTGACAGTGGCTATTAACACATTCCCGGTAAATCAAATCACCCAAGGCTATGCTTAACGGTTTCGCCCTCGACACATTTCACTTCATCTCATTTCATCTTTGCCTTGCCTTCATCTTTCTCCTCCTCTTCCTCCTCCTCATCATCTTCTTCTTCACTTTCCTCATCATCATCCTCATCCTCATCCTCATCCTCATCATCCTTTTCTTCCTCCTCCTCTTCCGGCTCCTCCTTGATCGTCTCGGCCCTCTCCACGGCCGCAATCTCCTCAGCCGACGCCCTCTGGACCACGGACCCGTGCAGCTCTGTCACGGGCGGCTCCACGTTGGCCGGCTTCCAGCTCGTCGACTGCGGGCTCTGCAGCAGCGTCGTCATGGTGCTGATGTCTGCGCCGGGCCCCTTCCAGCCGCTCGAGGTCGGGGACTGAAGGCCGGCGGCGGCAGGAGGCGGGGATTTTGATGATTCTGCGCTGGTCACATTGGCGTCGTCCTTGGTGGGTTGTTCTGGTGGCGGTGGTGGTGGTGGTGGCCCCGACGCTGAGGACGAGGGGGCGGCAGATGAGCCCTTCCCGTGGACCTTATCCCGGAGGCTCTGCAGGCGTAACTGCTTTGCTTTTTGTGCCGCTTCTTCGGCTACGCTTCGGACTGGGAGGGTGGTGGTGGTGGTGGTGGTGGTTGTCTTCGGTGCGGGCGCCGGAGGCGGCGCGGGTATGGCTGCTGGGGGAGCACTTGGCTTGGAGGATGCTGTCGTTGTGTTGGCTGATGCTGCTGGAGCAGGTGCAGGCTTTGGGGCCTGGCTGATGGGCGGCTGGGTGAACTCGTCGTAATAGAAGGTGACATGCTCCTTGAGTTCGCCGTATTCGTTCCATTCCTCAATCTCGACGAGGTCCTGCGGGCAAGAGTTAGTCGTCCAATTTCAAGACGATGAAAGAGGCAGACGCGGCGTACACCTAGGACCATGCCCATCTGCACCAGGCCGGGCAGCTTGCGCTGGCGGCCGCTTGCGTCCTTGCCAGCGCGCCGGCCCCAGAGCATGCGCGCCTTCTCATCAACCGCGATGTCGATGGCCTTGAACGGCACGCGGTTGGCGCGCAAGATGGTTTCGAGCCGCGACGTTGCCGTGACAATGTGCGACGATCCGGCCGTCAACGAGGTGTAGATGTAGAGCGCGGGGTCAGTCGAGTACGACTTGGCTTCACTGCCTTCGGACGCCATGGTGTGCACCTTGTCCCGCCAGGAACCCCTTTGATTCGAAGGGAACGGGAGCTTGTTTCTTGATCCCTTATTTAAGACCCTGTATTCCTCGTTTGAACGACTGCCAGACTTGGAGGTCAGGCTCCGAGGAAGAAACCCAAACAGCTAACGGAGGGGCGCGTTTCTGAGATTCACCACTTATTGCGGGGTAGCTGCAGTGCGAGGGGCAGATAACGGAAGCTGTTGAAATGCCCACTCAGACACCAACAAGCAAACCAAGCAGCGGTATCCGTAGCTGTATCCAAAGATGATGTCTCTTCTAAGAGTAACTCGGAGACGTCTTAGTGTTGATTTGCCTGGTGCTCATAACCTTTGAATGCAAACTACGCAGGGTGGTTGGGAAGCTGCAACCCCTCCTGGGAGCAGATGAAACCAGGGGTGATCTGAAAACGACTTCTGCCGCGGTTGGGGGAAACCTTCACACTTGCACAGACGGAGGTCCAATACTCGGGATGTTGAACTGAACCTCTCCATCCGACCCTTTCCTCCCATTTGACGTAATAAAGGTGGAAGGGGGAAATCAACATGTGCGTCGACATTCAGCCTCTGCTATCGCAATCAGCATGCTGGCTGGAATTACCGTGCCGTCCCTGAAAGGACTAAGCTGTTTTGCCCACCGCATGATGCGAACAAACTTCCGAGACACTGGCAGCCGTCTTTGATACCATCAGTGCAACCCCATGGCCGACTTGTCCTCGATAGCGCGACACTTGCTTCAGTTGGCAAATTGCCCGCGAACTGTGGCTGAGAGTAGGTATGGTTGGTCGTCGCAAGAACAAAGACTGATCGGTAGGCAACAAAGGGGCCGAATGCTTCGACTTCTAGCCATCGCAGGCGCTTGCGCCGCAACCAGCGAGTTACTCGTAGTCAAGGGATTATTTAGTGCTCTCCTGGAGACGTGTCCAATGGCTGAGAATGGAGGGCTTCCACAGTCGTTCTTAATCTCAGTACGCGTGCTCGTCCCCCGCCTGATATACGGTCAAACATGTGCATGATCGGGTTTTTGTTTCCCATCGAGTCCCGGAAGAGGACGAGAAAGCACAAGTCCAAGAGACCCCGCCACCGGCGTACCGAAAGCTTCCGGAATGAGCATCGACGGTAGCAAGAAACCGACTGCCTGAAGGCCTTGTCGCTCTTCGCCGAGGACGCTCTGGTATGGTTGGGCATGCTCCCCGGACAAAACTTTATCGGCTCCTCTGCCGAAGGATGCAGACACCATGAGCAGCGGGATGGGGGCGGGGGGCTAAAGATAGATGGCCCGAAACTCGGGGCAGGAACGGGGCTATCTGAGAAGCAGCGGCACGATCTCGAAGACAGCAGCACCCATCGCACCACGATGGAGCCTCAGTTTCAGATTGGGGTTCCCGATAGCATGGAATGCCGCACCAAGGTTCTAACGGGGTGTGCCTGTTGCTGCGGCGGTTGCAGCTGCAGTTGTGCCAGTTCTGGCCATGCTCTCGTTGACTCTTGCGCCATTCCCGAGCTTGACGATACTGGGGCTAATCTAAGCCCATCTTCCTGAGTGGTGCAGAGATGCGGAGACGCCATGTTTGTGTCACCTTCGGCCAACTCCCATTTGATACAGAGTATGACGTGGGTTGATCCCAACGAAGGGAAATACTGTGTGTTGGAGTTACTGTAACGGTGGGTTGGTTGACGGAGATTTTTGTGCGTTTGTCCTAGGCATTGCTTTGGTTAGGGCTTCTTGTTCGCAACTGATGCTGATTATGGCATGGCCTACTCCAGCGATGTCGTCCCTGCAGTGAAGATGGAAAGGATTCTTGTCGGCCTAGAATTCCTTGCTCAAGCCCCACCTCCCCAGAAATAACCCTCTGCCAAGCATCCTTGGATGTTAAGTTGGGCCCCTTCATTTTGAGATGTTTGCCGTGCTTCAATCAATGAGATTCGCCTCTACCATAACGGTTATGTCTGTATTGGCAGAGAACGTATGTACTGTCATACATACAATTTCATAGTAGAGGTAGAATATACGGTTAAAAAGCCATTTATTCCACCGATGTCAGCGACTCTGGCCTCCACCGTTATTCATGACGGGATTTGCTTGCCGTTACACCAAATTTACATACTACATGGTTGGGCTGGTGTGGCGGTGCCATTCCATTTCCTAACGCGCCTCCCCCAACTCGCGGCGAGCGAGAGTCGCTGTGCGCGATTTGCTTGTATCATCCAGACATTGACTATCGAAAACTAGAAGTGTGTGACGAAACGTGGCAACCAAGAAACCCTCGCCATTTCAGAAAATCATAATGCGAATGATAAGCATGATGAGTTGTTACGCATCACCGCCCAAGTTCGTGGAAGTTCGTGGCCCTCAGCTCGGATGGAAGCAGGGATTTTGAGAGTTGTCAATTGATTTGACCCACCACTTGCGATGCAATTGGCCGCGTTGTAAATACCCATGCTCGGTGCCTTGCAGATTATATGCTGGCAGACCAATAGAAAGCGACCGTTGTAAAAAGTGGCTTCCAACTTTTGCGCCTGCAAGGTACCGGCTCTTAGCGTGGTGCAGGCAAGCAGTGCTGCAGTGGCACTTGCACGACAGAGACAATCTGACTTGGCGTGCCATCTCCCAAATTGCTTTTGCGGCCTAAAAGGACGATGCTCCCACGTTCCTAGCCGGCTTCCGCTCCCTCTCCTCATCTCTCACCTTCTCAGCGCCATCCCAGCAGCTGTCCACGCTCTTTTGCTTCACCATTCCGGCGTCAGCCTTACACTCATTCAACCATCGCCTATCGAGATCAACTTTACGATTTTCAGCATTGTTCCCTTTGCTCCATTCACCATAACAGACGCGGGTCTCGTTGATCTTAGCCTGTCGACATATTCGCATAAGCGCTGGCCCCGGCAGCATCCTTGGTCACGATCTCTAGAAAACAGAAACACCAATACGGACCAACACAATGCAATTCAAGAGCATTATCGCCGTACTGGCCGCGGGCCTCTCCATGGTCACTGCTGAGGCCGACATCACGACGACGTCGACTCAAACTCTGACCAAGACCATCACCATCACGTCGTGCAATCCGACGGCCACAAACTGCCCTGGCCGCACCTCGACCGCCACCTCGACTACTACGTCCTGGGCGTTCCCTCTCTCCAATTCGACCAGCACCGTCGGCCCCACCGCCAGCCATCCGTCGTCAATCGTCATTCCCAGCAGCTCGAAGCCTCTTGTCACTCAAACCTCGCTCGTCGGGGTCACTTCGTCGTCACCGTCAAAGACAACGGCGGCTGCCACCACCATCCCTACAGCTGCCGCTGGTGGTCTCTTTGTTCAGCCCGCTGTGCTTCTCGGTGTTCTCGGTGCCGGTATCGCTTTCCTGGCATAGACGCGCATGACCGACTTTATTACAGGGACCGATTTGGCATTGACGACTGCATCTGAGCAAGCTTACTATTATTACCTCTTCGATTCTCTCATGGACCGTATTATTTAATTCTCAGGGGAAGCGATGTTTGGAGTTATTTTCGGCGGAAATAGACTTGTGAGGATTGTTTCTGATATCCCGGGCACCTCAATTGTTTGCCTTCTGGAATGGGGCTACTGGCTGGCATGTGGATTATTTAGACCAAAATCGATGCCCCCATCTCTAAGGAGCATGAATGGGCTATGGGCATCATCGGCGCGGGAGTTTTACTCGGGGTTCTTCTGCGTTTGCGAAACCGAACTTGGCGGCAACCGCACCATACTCCGGCACGAAATGAAATGATAAACCCACCAGTGTCTCCCTATTGTTCCCTTCTCACGGTCCATCGTTGGTTGAATAAGATTTTTGTATTGAGCAATCTGGTTAAGTTGCCTGGAGCACCCAATAAGCTTCCTCACATCCCTGATCTGCACGGAAACGGAAGGCTGATCTTAAAACGGGCGGCAAGGGTCAACTGGACATTCGACTGTAATTGTCGATCATAAGTCCGTATTGTATGCCGTTTAACGTACGATATATGTCCTTACTCATTCATCAAAGCGAGCGCAAGCCCAGCAAGACTGGGAGCATCCGAAGTTCCGAGCCCATTTTCCCAGCAAAGATTGGATTGCACAGACAGTAATCGACAGCCATTTCCTCCTTTTGGTATCACACAAGAGACTCCCATACATTCATGGTGTTACAAGGCAAAAAGAGCGTGGTATTTTTTCTTCGTTTTTGATATGGTATGAGCTACGGAGGTACATAGAAACAATGAAGCGAAAAACGACGTTACAGAGATGCCTTACCCAAGTTGCCTTGGTAATGATGCCAGACAGTTAGGTAGCTTCGAAGGGGAACCGGTGACCCAGACATGGATGAAGCTGGTGTACTTGAGCATTAGATCCTATCTGGGTCCCGGCCCTCAGGGGCAAGGGGATGAGGTGGCGCTGTGCCCGCTCATGCGTTGTAGCCGCACTTGCAGTCCACGCAGTTGGCGCACAAGGCCACGTCCGAATTGACCCTGTTGTCACACTTATGGACTTCCCAGTGGTCGCAAAGTTTCATAGCCATTTTGAATGGTTGCCTATTTAGGTGTGTTAGTTTTCGGTTATTGCTCGTCGGTCGTGGTAGGATTCGGGATCGTTTGGGTTGTATAAGCGTACCTTTTGGTCGAATGGTGTGTGCTGAGGGATGAAGATGGTGTGAGGCTTTGTGGATGGTGTTGATGTTGGGGATGTTGGTGCTGATGCTGATGTGTGCTGATGAGGCAGGATCCGAACAGGCTGACGAGATGGGCATCTTTATACTCTGGACCTTGCCCTCGAGGCAATCCCTGCGCTGCGGCGGGATCCTAGCATGGTGGTACAAGACGGCATTCAGGCTGAGCAGAGTTGGCGTGATGTGGGCTACAGGTGATGGCCGCCATTGTCTTCCGAGATCTTGTGCTGTTTGTCGAGCGGCTTGGTCAAAGGATAAACCGACTTGTGTATCGCACTGTCGTCTTGGTTCCTGCATGCTCAGCATCACGCTCGCCACTTGGAAGTCCTGGGTTTTGTCTGGACAGGTCCTTCTGATGGTAGATACAGATGACGCATCACCTAGACGATCTCAGGTCCACAGGCGGCTGCGTAAATCGTTCCAAGGCCTCTCACGGGGTAGAATACGCGGTGGGAAAGTGGGCAGGCCATGGCAAGCTCGTGGTTTCGCCTGGAAGGAAATAACAATTCAAGGCGAGACCGTCGTTGCAACATTCGAAAGTTGGAAGGTCAGCGTGTCAGTCCCTGTTGGTTACCAGCCGCCAGGGTCTAATGCCGCGTCTTTGTCTATACGTCCATAGACCGAGAATGCTATGGAACCGAGAATGCACGAGAAGAAGGCATCGGTTCAATGTCCACCACGTCGACGTCAGGGGTGTGACTCTCCGAGTCCCGTGAATGGCCTCTCAAGAGATGAGTGGTCATCGCAGCCGATCACCGAGAGCCTCGTCGTCACTGGCTCGCTGCAGTCGGTAGCCCTACGTGGATTGTCTCTGTCCGGGTAGGCCATCCGTTCAATCGAAATGTCCCGATGAGCTTGTTGGACAAGGAGCGGGAGGTATATATAGATCAGGATTGCCTTCTCGGCTTACCAGAGCAGGATAATGGAGGGATATTTGCTGTTGCTCGTAGGTGATGGAGAGCTGGGAGAAGCAGCTTGCAAATCACGGCCATGCCATCTTCGGATATGGCCAGCACAGATACCCGATGGCACTCCCTCATCCGAGGTTGGCATCCAGTCTCTAACCAGTTCCGATCGTTATCGGCTATGGAGTCAAAGTAAGGGTTGCTTGTTAGCTCATCCATGGAAACAGCTGGCTGCCAGAATGGGAGAAAGAGAAACAACAGCCTCAGATGGCCCGTTAGTGTGGGCATATAAGCCAGAGGGGTAGGTCTTATGGATACTAGGTAGTAAACATCCCAGATTACCGATATGTGCGTTGCATGCTTGGACCGTCTGTCTTCCGTGGTATCACAGCTGCTTTCACCTCATAGCGGGATTGTAGATTGAAATGCAGAAGGCGAACCCTATTACGGATACAGCATCTCAATACCGGGAATCAAGTGAAAAAGTTGAATAGACAGGAGTTCGTTCATGCTGCACCCGCAGATGTGATCCTTCAATACTGTAAGTTGGAAGGTCGTCATCCTATTTTGGGGTCTTATAGCGTCATGGCACGACAACATTTCCGTGTCTCGAACGTGTGTAGTCGAAAAGAGAAGACTTCAGTTCCAGGTTGATATATCATAATGTCAAACTTGAGGGACTCGGAGGCAAATCCATGTGCGTGCATGTATTTATACTGTATGCAACTAGACGAACCGGTGATTACAGTTGTGTCCTTATCACTGCAATACCCAGGCGAGCTACTAGGCTTGATTGAGCCAGGGTTAGAGTTGCCCCTCCACCGCCTCATGTAACATGCCTCGGACTTCAAGATAGACGACTGAACAAGCAGCAGCAGAATCAAGCAACGATACCTAGATTGCAGCAACCTGCATTTCAAGCTGGGATAGAACCGCCTAGAGCGGGATTTGCTGTGCTTTCTTTCGCACTACGGTGGTCTGGCCCAACAACGCCACCAGGCGATGACGGTACCGTACTCGGCCCTGTAACACAGCACAATCACTAAACTCCTCGCACTAGCACCGACGACGCCCAGACCAATACTATACCGGTACCACTTTGCCTTGCGCAGACTGACTCCTGTCTATTCGTCTCCCTTGACTCACGTCTTCACTGTGTATAACTCCGCTGGCCCGGTCTGCTCGCTTCCCTTTTCGAAACTCTGCATGTCCCCCGAAGCACGTGCACACAGATTTGCATACCGATCGGGAACCCCGATACGTTGAGTAGAAAGATACTTGCCGTATACGAGACTCCTTGGATTGCCGTTTGACGAGATAACGTTCCACCGAAGACTTGCAACATCAACAGCGCCAGATGCGCTCCGGCCGCGGGAGCCATGGCGACTCGCGACGATTCAAGCCCGTCCTCGCCACCAGGTACACCCCCAACCACCAGCATTACGCCGCCAACCAGAGGCCCCGACACTCCCAGTCGCGGTGTTAGTTTGACACTACAGCACCCGATTGTGTGTAGATGGCGGACTGCCCGGTACCACGATCAAGAGTGTTCACGCTACTTCGATTGTCCTTCTCACGTTGTCGAGCGGGCGCTATCGGACAGTGAACAAGAACGGGAAGAGGAGCCCGGCGGAGATCACCACCAAGAGGAAGATATAGAGTCGGGAGTTTCTGCGGAGCGGGCGGGCCCGGGCGCTGTGTCTCCATCGAGTGATGAGGAGTCCGGTGGAGTTGGCCAGCGAGCTCGATCCCCTTCGCCAGGCCTCCCGACGGCGCGGTACGAGACGGCGGGTGCGAGTGCGAGTACGCGGAGTGGTGAGCCATCGGGACAGACACCAGGACGACAAGGTCAAGCGGGAGAGTCCGCCGAGCATCTCATACTGTCGAGTGATGGCTCGCCCGTACTGCCACCCAGACGAGTCGAATCCGAAAGACCGGCAGCGAGCGCGCCCCACGAGCCCAACAGTGATAGGGAAATTCCTACATTATCTCCTTTGAGTCTGGCACGGAGACGCAGTGTGACTGCCCCCAGGTTCCAGGCTGCGAATCAGCCAGCAACCCCTAGCACCCCTGCACAAACTTCGGCGCCGGGCCCGTCAACTGTTCAGCCCACGGTGACCGAGGGGAGACGCCCTTCAGAACTTGTGCTGCCGAGGTGGCAGCCGGACGCCGAAGTGACGTATTGCCCGATATGCCACACTCAGTTCAGTATCTTTGTTCGAAAGCATCACTGCCGGTGAGTACTGGAAGGCGCTATGCTACCGGTATGTGATGGTTTACTTACCCCTATCGTAGCAAGTGCGGCAGGGTAGTGTGCAACTCATGCTCGCCGCATCGCATCACGATCCCATATCAATACATTGTACGACCTCCTGGGACGCCTTCGGCTCAGAGACCCGTCTCGCTGCTCGACAGTCAGATATGGTACAGCCCAGAGTTCAGTGGTGGTGAGAGGGTCAGGCTATGTAATCCATGCGTTCCCGATCCCAACACGGCCCCGCCGCAGGCACAACCAGGTCCGGATAGGGCAGGCGGCAATCTTGGTCCGACGATCCAGAGCGAAAATGCCCCCATTTCCAACAGGTGGAGTTTCTATTTTGGCGCCGCATCTCCAAATGATGGGCATGGCAGGAGCCGGAGCGTTACTATGGTACATTTGTTCCCGTCTTTTCCAGCCTCTCTTACTACTGAGATGAAACTAACCTAAAGCTTCAGCAACCCGGCGCGCCATCCTCTTCCCGCCCCTCTGGCCAGCACTACCCCCTGAACGCTCAGAGCCGCATCCTCTCGGGTACTCCGCCTGCCTACTATCGGCCACCCCCGTCAACCTCCTCCCAGATCGAGCACATGTATCCGAGCATGGCCGCACGTTACCGGTCAATGCTGGACGTGCTCGACGGATCGGGGGGCTCTTCTGCCGGACCATCTTCAGCCGCGAACCGACGACTTCCGACCACGCCACAGCCTCCACAGATCGCCGAGGAAGACGAGTGCCCCGTCTGTCACCGCGAACTCCCACCACGCACGCTTGCCAATTTTGAAGCGCTGCGCGAGTCGCACATCAACACATGCATTGCGACACATAGCAGGTATGGAGGTGGCGGCCCGTCGGGGTCCTCTGTATCGGGCTCGGACGGAGGTGGGGGATCGCCCTTGCCGGTGCTGCCCAGGCGGACGGGCATGTTCCCGTACACGGCGACCGAGAAGGACTGCGTCGACTCGGCCGAGTGCACCATTTGTCTGGAGGAGTTTGAGGTGGGCGTGGCCATGGCGAGGCTTGAGTGCCTGTGCCGGTTTCATAGAAGGTGCATCGCTGCGTGGTGGGAGAGGCATCCGGGACGATGTCCCATGCATCAGCATGACGGGTTTGGGTATTAAAGCGGGTTAACCGTCGTATAGAGAATTGTCTGCTTTTGGAATGGGGCATTTTGGGTTTTCTGGGCTTTGGAATTATGGACTGGTGTCATGGTTTTGTCATTTGATGAGGTGTTGGGCATATAGTTTAGCAACCATTCAAGGACTCCTTAAAGCAGAGACTGGGGCATTTCTGGGACCGGGATCAGGGCAGGCAATAGGCAAGCGGGAAACAGGGAATTGAATTATATTCCACTCTTCCACTGTGAGGTCATAGGAACAAGCCTTAACTCCTGAAGGTCACAAACCATGACCCTTTCGAGTCTACCCGTACATACATAGAATACCGGATATGCCTCTTCCTTCCCTAGACAGGATCGCTCCATGTCTCTAAGTGACAACTCTCCCGAGACCGTCATTTGAACGCCCCATGGACTGAAGTCATACATACATAGCCTTGTCTTTGCAAATAGAGCCCGTGATCATATGATTCATGCCTGCTCTGCTTGTCTCTGCGCAGAGTCTGGAACTCCCAACTTATCGGGACCAAATGATAGGGGGAGGAGCTAGAATGTGATGATAGTATCAGCGACAATCCTGACAGGGACAGGAGCGGGGCGTTGTGTAAGTCAAAATTAAGAAAGATTGGGCCACCACCAACCTCCTCAAGCCGCAAGACGGAGAAATTGTCGTTCTTGTCGAACATGAAAATGGGCATGCTCAGATCGCAAAACTCTCGCATACTAGTAACCCCCATTCCATTGCCACCGAGGCAAAGATTGTCAGTAAGAGTCTATCCCTCTCTCTCTCTTGCTCCCTTTATTCAATCTCATCACGATTGACTCGAATATGCTGTGCTGACTTACAACTGCCGACACATACCGCACGGGCTGCCCGGCGCAGTAAGGTCGGTCGCGACGGCCACGGCCTTGAATCCCCCCTTTCTCCCGTGCCCATCCACGATGGCGCGCCCAAACGCCACGCGCTCGGCGCACGTGCCGACGGGGTAGCTTGCGTTTTCGACGTTGGCGCCGTCGATGAAAGTTCCGTCTTGGGTTAACAGCACGGCGCCCACGCGGAACTTGCTGTACGGGCAGTACGCTCGCGCCTTGTTGGCCTGCGCGCGCTCGCGGAGCGTTGAAAGTTCCGCCGCGGAGAGGTTGAAGGTCTGGCAGGCCTCGTTGACGGCTTCGGGGGAGGAGGAGGAGTGGATTGGCGGCGGGGACATCTTGTTTTCTTTTGTTTCTTCTCTTTGGTTTTGCTCTTAAGGAGGAGAGAAGGGTGTGAGGACTCGGGAAGGGGAATGGGTTCAGGGAGAGAGGTCCTGAGTTTGAGGAGGGGCCAGGGGACAGGTGAGTTACGGCTACCTGCCTGGTGAGAATTGGGAGAAAGAGGTGAAGTTGTGACTAATAAATACTAGGCAGTATAGATTACTGGTTAGAATAAAGGCTACTCATTAAAGATAAAGAAACAGACAGAGGGCTCCCCCTTACATAGCAAGACCTTCCCGTGATCCAGGATCAAGTACGTAGCGGTGTTGACTTCCTTATTTACCGGCGTACCTGCCCCGGACCCAGATCCCGAGCTACCCCGCCATCCCGCCGTTATCCGCCGTCTTTATCTCTCGGTAATACTGACGTTATCGGGGCGGTCTTGGCAAGCCGAGAACTCGCCGTTCGCCGATCACCGTGGTCACCTAGAGATGGTAATTTACTGAAAAAA